>NC_057015.1:3884825-4108969 GCF_000002595.2 Chlamydomonas reinhardtii
CGCCCGCCCCAAGCAGCCCCTGGTCCTCCGCCTCCCAGCCCCGCTTCAGGCTCATCTCCTCGCCGCCGACGCCAGAGCCCTCCTCGCCTCGCCAGGCATTGCCCGCTTCATGCCGGACCGCATGCCCGCCGTCTCCACCGTCACCTTCCTCGCACCTCCGTCCCTGCGCCACCTCCTCTGCAACGCCGCAAAAGCCAGCCGCGACCCCGGCGCCACCACCTCCTGCACCTGCCATCTCTTCCCCGCCCTTCCCCGCGACCCTGCCCACGGCCACATCTTCACCCACCGCCTACAGCCCGCCTTGACGCCGGCCGCCGCTGCCCTCTGGTCCATGGGAGCCAACACGCGCCCACCGCCTGACCCCAGCGCGCCTCTCCCCACGTCCCTGGCCGACGACCTGCGGAAGTCACTCTTCGGATACTGCCGACGCGCCGCCCGCGCCGCACGCATCACCACCGACTCCGCCACATCTTGGGTCAACGCCGCCGCCGCTGCCCTGCGCGCCACTGTCGACCCTTCCGCCGCCGCCTCCGTCGATGCCGACATGCTCCTCCACCCCGCCCCCACACCGCCGCCTCCACCGGCGTTTCCGCTGTCCGCCGCAGATGTCGCCGCCGCCACCGCCACCTTCCGCAGCGTCCGCCGCAACCTCATCATCACGGTAATGGACAAGTGCCCGGACAACTTTGTCGCCGTGTGCCCCCACCTATATCATGCCAAGCTCGCCGCCGACTTGCAAGCATCCCCCTTCTACGCCGTCGCCACCCCTGCTGACTACTCCGCCAGCCTTACCGCCGTCGGGCTTATGCTGCAGCCGCTGGGGCTCCCCTTCCACGCCGCCCGGCCGCCACCTGTCAACTACGGCACCGGCAAGTGCCACAAGACCCCCTTCGGTTTTCGCTACATCACCGCCTCTCCCGCCATCCCCACCACCGATGCCGCCGTCGTCCTCACCGGCTTCCTCCGTACGCTGGACGCCACCCTGCCGAAACTGTACGCAGCCCTCTTTCCGCGCCTGCCCCTGCGGCCGTGGCACGTCAACGGCCCCTTCGTCTCCGCCAGCCTGCTGCGCCACGCGTCCCTCGCCCCCAGGCCGATCAACCCTCTCCCCGGCGCCGGCACCACCACCTTCACGCCCACACCCCCCGCCGCCACCACCCCCGCACCGACTACCCCCGCCCCGGACTTCCCCTGTGCCGTCTGCGGCCGCACCAATGGTCACGGCCTCATCCTGTGTGATCACCCCGGCGCTCGCACCGACGGCCATGCCACATGCCTCGTCGGCGCCCACGGCGCATGCTTACGGCCCGCAATCAGCACACGCGCCGCCCACCGCATGGGCACCTGGCACTGCCCCCTGCACGCGCCGCAGCCTTTTGAGGACCCCGCGACATCCTGCCCCTACACTGGCACCCTCACCTTCGGCCGCACGATCCGGTACCCGCCCCCTGCCCCTGGGCCACCCATCGCCACCGTCACCTACACCGCCTCGACTGCCGCGCCATGTCAGCTGCCCGGCCCTATCTCCGCGCCGGCCGTGTGCACATATGACGTGGAACGGCTCTTCACCAACCTGCCTATTCCTACCTGCATCGAGCATTTGGTCAACCTCTTCTCCCTCGTCCTCTCCACCCTGCATGATGGAGCCGCCGGCCTCCAATTCTACCCGTACAACCGTGCAGCCGAAGCCCAGTGGCCTACCGAAGCCGCATGGCTTGCCCGCGCCAGCCCCAAATCCACCTCCGCCGCCCGCCGCGGGCGCCCCCCGCCTGCTCCCCATCCGCATCGAGGTCTCGACGCTCACGGCCGATACTATATGTGGACGCCCGGCGTCCTCCGCACGGTGCTGCGCGCCCTGCTTGCGCATGCCTACACCTCCTACCGCGGCCAGCCCTACCTGCAAATTCGCGGCGTCGCCATGGGCGCCAACTTCGCTTCGTACGTTGCCAACCTGGTCCTTGCCTATGATGAGTTGCGCTGGCAGCGCGCCCTCTACACCCGCGTCTTCATGCCCTCCGCCAGCTCCTTGTGCGCGGAAGCTTCCCTCGCCCTTGATGTGCTACTGGCGTTCCAAGATACCCAGCGGTACACCGACGACCTCCTCGGCTGCTGCAACCCCTTCCTTCCCCACCTGCTGCTGCAATCCCAATCGCTTGCCGGCATCCCTGGCATCTACTCCACCGACCTCACCTTGGCGGCCTCCGGCGCCACACCGGCCGCCGGCGTCGCCACGCCTTACCTCAACTTCGCCATCACCCCCCACAGCAGCAACATCTACGGGCACGTCGTGTACGACCTACAGCCGTACGACAAACGCGACAGCCCCAAGTTTGCGCAGCTCGGCATCTCCCGCTTCACCCCGTTCTACTCCTGCATCCCCCGGCACGTGCGCTTCAACGTTGTCATCGGCGCCCTCGTCACCCTTGCGCGGCTCTGCACCACCCTCGGCACCTTCATCACGTCAGCACGGCGCACGCTGCGACGGCTGCATCTGCGCGCCTACCCGCGCCCCTTCCTCCGCAAGGCCCTCATGCGCTTCTATGGTCAGCATCGCCAACTGCTGCCGGGTACCATGACCTCACGCGGGCTCCTCAGCCTCCTGCCGCCCCCGGATCTGCCCCCTCCTCCGCCGGCGGCCCCGCCGCCGCCTCCCCCTCCGGCCCCCGCGCCACCAGTCGCCGCCGCCGTCGTCCTGCCGGCCCTGCCCGCACCACCGCTTCCCTTCCCTCCTGCTGGCCACGCGGCATGGTACCACGGCGACAACAACATCGGCTCAGGCGACGACATGTCCATCTCCTCTGACAGCGGCAGCGATATGTCCATCTGTTAGCAGCAGCCCCAGATGTGACGCAGCAGCGTCAGCCTCAGCCAGCACGACAGCCGTGGAGCGGCGACCTGGGCGACGGTAGCGGCGGTACCGAGCGGTGCGGTGGCTTGTAGTAGGTGTTTGGGGGGTGGGGCGCCGGTCCCGGCTGCCCTGAACCGCTCTGCGGTGCGGGGACGGCCGTGCCGGTGTTCCCGAGCTGGGCTTCTGGTTTCCAGTTTTACGGTAGGGACACAGGTCGGTGCTAAGTTTGGGGCTTGGCGCGCGTGTGGGCCTTTTCCTTGTCGGTTCGGCGCGGGTCGGGTTCTTGCTTGGGTTTGCGTTAGGGGCGCTGGTTTTCGGGAGTGTGCTGTCCCGCCGGCCGTGTGTGGGGCGTGCGGTGCGTGATCGCCGGCTTCTCGGCCGTCTTGTGGGTTGTGTGTGCGCGTGTGAGTGCCTGTTTGCGGCGGGCGCGTGTTGGCTGCGTAGGCGGGCTCCTTGGCGGGCTTTTCGTCCTGGCTGTGTTTTGCCCTGTGTGTGTGCGCGTGTCCCCTCTCCGCGCTCTCGTGCCGCAGGGCTGCTGGTTTTAAGACGCCGCCTCCTGTCTTGCCACCGGGGAGCTCTTCGTGAGCCCGGGCCCCATCCAGCCACGTACCCAAGTACCCACCTACGTACCAGCCCCAGCGCTGCCAGCCTCTGCAGCCACCCAGCGTCCCATGCCAGCTGTCCCGTGCCTCTCCCCAGCTGTCCCGTGCCTCTCCCCAGCTGTCCCACCCCAGCAGTCCCACATCCGCTGTCCCCTCCCAGCTGTCCCTTCCAGTAGTCCCTTCCAGTTGTCCCTTCCAGCTGTCCCACACCAACTGTCCCACCCCAGCTGTCCCTTCGGCTCCCTTCTCAAACGCAGCTTCAGCAAAATCTACAGCCTGCCCGACTCCCGGCGTGTGCGGCCTTCCGCCCGCCTTCCAAAACGTAACAGCCCCCGCCTCTCCTCGCCAGCCGCTCACAGCCGAAACTCTGCTTCTTTCTTTATCAGCCACAAACATCAGCCACAAACAATGCCTCGGAAACAACGCCTCGGAAACTTCCTCCCAACTAGTGCGCGGCCACAGCTCCCCTACCGAACGTCGCAGCACCTATCCTCACCATCAGCAACGCTTCCTCACCTCCGGTTGTGTTGTTGGCGTGTTGCACCGCATTCGGCCTGCCCGCCACAATTGTCGTACACATTCGGGCCCCTCTTCTGCTTTGCTTCGCCTTGTTCTTGCCCCTGTTTGTCACACTGTCGCCCGGCCATTGTTTTGCTGCACGCCGTTGCATTACGCTAGTGCTCGTCTACACAGCTCATCCGTGGACGCCGGTCGACTGCCTGCAGGTGCGCATCGGCTATGCTATCCGCGCGGTGTGGCGTCGCATTGAGTCTGTGTGGTGCTATCGCCTTGGCCGGGCGCCCGGAGCGTGAGGAATGCGCGTCAGCAAAACATCGACACAACCTGCCAGCTACCGTCGGTACAGTAACAGCGCGCGAACGACGCACCAATGCCTTGTCCCTTCCTGCTACGCATTTATGTGGGCACGGGTGGGAGCCACACACATCGGGACTACGCTTTCCTGCCCCTTGCCATGTTCCATCACGAGCAAGCAGTGGCAGGGCGACAGTATGACAACCAGGGTCCACAAAACGGCGCGGCAAGACCGAAGAGCCCAAATTGTACGATGAGTGGTGGGCGAGTTGAGTGTGAGTAGCCCCCATCAGCTGGTTGCCCCCGTGGTTGCCCCTCTCGCGGCACCATGCATTTAGCTGGCCACATTGTCACGGTGCTCTCATGCTTACTCCAATTTGCGCTCGCCACAGCGGCACAGCCGCAAGCGTACAGCCATCAGCCGCCAATTTCTTTGACGCGTCGCAGCCCCTGGCAGCCCCCATTGCACTCAGCCACAGTTCTGCACGCATGCTTCGCACGTCCCATTAGCACATGCAAGTTCGCAACCGCTTACTGCCCTAATCCCAGCCTCGCTCACATGCGATCACTTTTGCCATAGGCCCGGCCTCGCTCGCCACGCTTCAAACCTGCGCAGTAACCACATCTCATGCCTTAAGTCACGGTAGCATGGCTAGGGACCAGACGGGCCCATCTCGCTGCCACAACCACAGCTAGTAACACGCCAACCGCTGTTTGATAATGCAGCCACCTGCGCGCAACCAAATCACTAGGGCGTGCACCCCTATGGCTTCAGAGGACCGGCATCACGCATTGTTGCACTAGTCAAACTGCGGCTCAGAGGTCCCTAGCGTCAAGAACGCTGCACAGCTCGCCAGGCAGCACGCCGCAATCATTTGAAACACCAGGCTCCAGGATCCCGTGCTGTCCAGGATGACGCCTACCAGGAACACAAAGGCACTGCCTGCCAGGCTGGCAGCCGCGTTAGTGGTGCCGAAGAGCACACTGCAAGCAGGGAAGGCAGCAAGCGTGTCAGGAAGTGAAGTCGGGGCAAAGAGTTCAGTTGGTTAGGACGTGGCACACGTCCATCCCGCTGGGCAGGATAGCACAGCCACACATGCAAGCCGCAGGCGAGCCCTGCCATGCCCCAACCTGGCCATCCGTGTGGCGATGTCCTGGTGCGTGGAGGCGAAGCCGCCCGCCTGCAGCCCCAGGAACGCCATCGTCATCGTCATCAGCACTACCGCCGAGCGCAGCTCGGGGCTCTCGCTAGCTAAGTCCGACAGCCGGCTTGGGCCACCGGTGTCCACCGTGCTCAGCGCTCTCCGGCCGCTGTGGTGCACGCCCGCCGCGGCCTCCACACCATCCACGACGACAGTGGCATTGGCCGCCGCGCCTGCAACGGCGGCGACTGCCGCCTGACGGGCACCGCCGCTGCCCCAGGCCAGGTAGAGCAGGCACACCGCCGGCCCCACACTTCCCGCGAGCTGCAGGAGCTTGCGCGTGCGTGTGGTGGTGAGCAGCTTGCGGTTGATGAGGTAGTCGGCCACCCAGCCGCTGATGTTGGTGCCACACGCCATGGCCACCCACGGCAGTACGGACAAGAATGAGGAGCTGCGCACATCCAGCCCAAACGCATAGTTGTAGTAGCGCGGCATCCACGAAATGGCCGTGTTGTATAGGATGCCTGTTGCGGTGCAGCGTGGCACAGGGCGGCACCGTGAAAGAGCCAGCGGTGCTGCAAGGAGGAATGTCAAATGTCGTCGCGGTTCAGTACCGCACTAGCGGCCTTGCAATCGACTGGTATCTGTGCTTCAGCTGCGCCGGTCGCAATCTTGTGTGCGCATCGTAGGGGGCTCACCGAAGGTGGAGTGGCACGCCATGAGCGCCCAGAAGACGCGGTTGCTCAGGATCTGCGGAGCCGGCGGAATGCAGTCAAGCATTCCTTCATGGCTGCATGCACAGACTGGAGTTGCCTAAACCGCCATGCACCGACCACGCAGCCCTTACAGCTATTCACTTGCTGTGCACGCGCTTGCTCACCGTGCGCCAGGGCAGCTCGCTCATCTTGGGCGGCGAGAAGCCGGCTGGCAGGTGGTCACGCAGCAGCGGCGGGTCCGGCGACACCAGCGGATGCCACAAGGCGATCCAGATAAAGCCCGCTAACCCGTAAACGTAAAACATGAGGTCCACGCCTGACAGAGATGCACAAAGGTGCACCAAGCTTAAATGGTGCTCACGATGCCCAAGTGCTGGGACCATGCCCCGACACGTATACACTACCCATGACTCTGATTACCCCAAGCTCGCGGCCCATGCCCTCACCTGCCGACGCAATGATAAGCGGGGACCAGAGCAGCGACAGAATGCTGCCGATCTGGTGCCCTGCATGGTAATAAGGGAGCCCGATGGCAATGCACGGTTGGTTGTATGCTGTTGGGCGCTAGTGGTCACAGTCTTCGGCGGCGTCACACACCTCAAAGGCCAAGAAAAAACACGCGCACACATGTGCCCACGTACAACGCGGCCAACGCACCGCTGTACATCAGGCTCAGGCTCCTGGACCGGCGTTCGCGTGGAACCCAACCCTTGATGATTGCCTGGTGGCGTGAGCGCACACAGGGCATGTGAAAGTTGCGAAGCCATTGCGAGTGCGCCCGCTGCAAGACAGCTGAACAATCCTGCCATGGTTGTAAAACTCACTCCACGCCCGCCGGCCCGACACCCGTAAGGCATCGCCTCACCTGCATCGTGGGATACGCCACGCCCTCGCCCAGGCCCATGCAGGCCCGCACCAAAAATAAAGGCCACAGGCCCAAGGCAGCCGCGGGCGGCGTCAGCATTGTGAACGCACTCCACACCACCACACCCAGGCTAAGTACCAGCTTCGGCGAATAGGCCGAAGCCAGGTAACCGCCGTAGAAATTGGTGATGGTGTGTCCCAAGTTGAAGGCACTGCATCACAGGTTGCACAGGTTGCACAGGCCGGCGCTAGGCTAGGCGTTGGACAGCCAGACCCCGTGTAGCAAGGTGCGCTGGCGTGTGAGCAACTGAGCCTCGGCGCGCGCCCACCTGCTGACCGCGCCCTTGACCATGTCGCTCCAGCCATACTTGAGACCCATGGGCAGCACCGCAACTGCACAGGGCGAGTCCAATCACGGTGTTGAGGTGCAGCGCTGAGAGCGCGGACAGGGCCATCGCCTGACTGGGGGCCCACTTGCGGTAGCCCTCCCTTCGTGCCTCCCGCTTGGGCTCACCGCTCATAGCCGTGCGGTCGATAGAGCAAATGATGGCCACAGCTCCACACAGCACCACCACAGTCAGCCATGATGCATACCAGTTGGCGTACGAGGCGGGGGCGTCCAGCAGGCCCCGGGCTGCTCCGCGCGAGTCTGTAACAGCAAGTGAGCGGCTCTTGCCGCCTGCAGAGTGCATGGTCCTTTGGTGGAGATGCATATACAATTGCTTTTATCAGCTCCTGTAGACTAAGACCTGCTACGGCCAAATTGCATGTTTCGTGCACAAGAACAACAACGACTTAGTCCCAAAGAATGTGACAGATTGTATTATCTGAATAATGTTCATATAAACATAATAGCTCTCTAGTCTCTGTCCAATGATGACTGCCATCGATACCAGTCACGCAGCGTGTCTGCCCGCTCCCTGTCCTGCCCAGATTCAAGCCCACCCCGGATGCCATGCCGTACAGCTCTCTTACAGTTCGTGAGAAGATTCCACTATGCGTTACCTGATAAGCTGTCTGCTGTCCACGCCAATTCACTTCACATGCCAATGCAAGTAAGCGCAACGCATGAAGCGCTGAGGGTGTTGGCACCCTTGACGTACATAGACCTTTGGCAAGAGTTGACACACGCTTTGCCTGCCTGATTTCCGTCAGTCCATCCGCAACACCCTAACATTTCGTGTCCTTAGTTCAAGAGGTGGAGAAATTATCAAAGTGCACCGTGACATGCTTTACACGGCTCGTTCCCAGCTGTGGCCCAATTAGGCGCAGTCTCAGGAAGCATCACGAGAGATAGGTAGTGTCTCGTCTTTAAAGTACATCTGGATGTATGTACCGCACATGAAGCGAGCAGTTTCTGTCCATGGTCATTCTGTTTGGAGGTCATAGCGCATTGGCGCACACCGTCATCCGTGCGAACACACACATTCACGCGCTCCAATACCCGGGAACATCCCTTGGGTCCATCTATCCCCCACCTTGCCCCCGACGCGGCAACTAAGGCCCCATAAATCAAAATGCTGTGCAGCGCATCAACTGCCTCCGAAACGCACATATGCTAGCATCCCCATCCCCAGCTGCTCCGCGCTCGCTGCTGTCACAGCGCTCAAGACTGCGCCTCATCCTCGCCCATCTGGTCCTCGTCGTCAATCTTGGGGGCCAGGTAGAACTTAACGGCGCCGAGCTCGCCAATCTGCAATCCAGGGCGACAACAAGGCATGCGAGCGCACGTACAGTAGTAAGACAGGAACCAGCAGGTCGGGCAGGGGCAGTGGCAGGCAAGACTGGTGCGGGTGGAATGGGCCGGAGCTAAGCCAACCGCAACAGCAAACAGCCACTCTTTGTTCGGGTTGTTAACCCGTGCTATTGACCCCAGAAGCCCATATCCCCACCTCAGAAGCCCATACTCCCGTTTCTGGTGCTGACTGGCCAGCGACCATATTGCATTGCACTCCAAGCCCACGAAATTCCCACCTGGTACTCGACGACGATTGGCAGGTCCTTGGTGAGCGACAGCTTGACCACCGGCGCCAGAGGGGTGGCCTTGGCGAAATTGTTGAGGTAGCGCAGGGCGAAGGTCAGCGCAACGGGCTCCTTCAGGTCAATAATGGTCTGCTCCTCGGGCTTCTCGGGCGTGGTGTTGTGCCTGCAAAAGAGCAGGAAGTCGAGAGGTCAGGGACCCGCGCATGTGGTACCAACGCATAATACGCTGTATACGACACGCCGGTGAGCAACCATGAGGACACAGTAACTGGTGACCATTAACACCAGGCTCCCGGTGAGCGCGCGACATTGCGCTGCTTCCCTAATTGCGTGTCATACCCCACGCCCACCAGCGCTGGCCGCCCCCTTTGTCCCCACCCACCGGAGAGTCACGTTGGCAGTGCCCACGTCTCCCGAGGTGGAGAACTTGATGCCCTCCTTCGTCGCTGAGATGAGCACGGTGTCGCCGATGCTGGTCAGGTCGCGGACGATGCGCTGGTACTCCGAAGATGGCATCTTAATTTCCGCCGAGTACTCCTGGTCGGGAATGCCCAGGTGCTCCGACTCAATGGACATGAGCTTCAGGTCGAAGTCCGAGATGCGGTCCTGGTTCGAGGACTCGAACATGAGCGTGAGCTGGTCGGCGTTGTCCTCGGCCTTCAGCGTGATGGTGTCCTCGTTGCCTGCGAGCCGCAATTTCGTGCGTTACTTTCATACCCCTATCAAACGCGCTGGCCGACGCGGCACATACCTGCGCACTTGAGGATCTTGGACAGGTTCTGAAAGTGGATGCCCATAGCCATGTTCCGGTCGCAGCGAAAATGCTCAAATCCATCCTCTCGCAGTGCTAGGGACACAAGGCAAACGTGGGAGGAGTCCATCGCCTGCAGCTGCAGGCCGGTCGAGCTGACATCGAAATTGCCCTCCGTCACCAGCTCCTTCAGGGCCTCCACCAGCTTCTTCAGCACAGCGCCCTGGGTAATACGTGCCTCAAACATGATTGCTGCGGGGCAGAGCGGCAACACCAGAGCTGTCAGAGCGCGCGGGAGTCCAAAGTGGGCGCGAAAAATTCAAGGCCGCTTAAGCAGGGCTCACTGAGACGTGGAAGGCTATACTAAGCACCGGCGAGCAAATGCACGGGCTTTCAAGTGCAGCGGCCTCACCTAGCTGCTCAAATCCGCAGAAATAAGAGTTTGGTACAGTTGAGAGCTTGTGCTATGCAAGCTGTGAGTTGATGCAGGTTAAGTAAATAGCGTTGTGTGAGTCCAGAAACAAGCTGCGAGCAGCGAGGCCTTGATTCATTTGGCAGTTCAAGTTGCCCCATGCAGGTTTTGAATCAAATGCGCAAGCCCAGGCCCGCACTTGTAGTGTCCGCACTTGTAGTGTAACTTTGTAGTTGCACGTGAACTTATACCGGCAATACAGTAACTCTTGGCACCCAGCTGTCGGTGACACCGAGCTTGGGCTGCCCGCGCACACCAACGGGAGCGCCGTGCCCGCGGACCCTGCGCAGTTTCCATCCTCCCACCCTCCCATGCCTACAGGAACGTTTGTCCGGCAAGGTCTCAAAGGCTTCCTCCCGGTCACCTGTGCGCAAATAGTTCGCCTGCTTGACCTCTCCGGGGACGCCTTGACGTTTTGCGGGGGGATGGGGCGATGGACGGGGTGATATGGTACTCGTCCTCCTCCATGCGCCCATGCCCACAAGTCCAATCACTACCACTCCCACTTCACCACATGGATCTCTCCGAAGTCCGGACTCCTCCATCTCCGCCAGTCCGCCTGCACATCGCTGAGCTGACGTTGATATATGAAATGCCGTTTCGCCTGTAAAAGAGATGTTTTGTTGTGTGTGGTCACAGGGTGATGCACGCGCCGTGCGTTCCTGTCCTTGTAGGAACCGAGGCCCGGGCCGGGGCCTTGTAACGCCCACAAAACTCATTAATGAGCAACGGTAAGTGTACTTGTTCGACTGTGCTACGTCAACTCCTAACAGCCCAAGCGCCTAGGCCGCTAGGCGCCCGTGCACGAAATGCCCGCTCCTCCCTGCACAGCGCCACCCTATGGACGTGAGGTAGGGTGTCACCACTACACCTGTGCTGCGGACCTTCCGCGCGGCCCTGATGAGCGGCTGCGCTCCTGCAGCGTACCATTACCACTGCGTTCCCCACGTCCCGCCCTGCTGATTGCCACACACAGACATAGCGCCCGCTCACGTGCGCCCCCGTGCACATTGTAACGCCTAGCAGCGTTGATGCTTGCATGGCTGCTTGTAGTATGTATCATGTAGTATGGAGAGAGTACGGTATGTAAAGCTGGAGATTCAAGGGTGCATACCTGGGCACCGTGATGGGCTGATCGCTGTTGCCTGTTGGCGTACACGTCACTACTATGTGTGCCACCGGTAGTGTCTCGTAAGTCGCAAGCTCGGTCACTTACTCGCTTACAGCAGCCCTGCTTACAGTCAACCCTCCTCCTACCTCCTCACAGCCGCAAACTGCAGAACAAGCTGCCCATTTGACAATGCAGGCTCGCCGCTCCTGCTACTCCTGCCGCACTTACCACATGGCTGGCTGCTCATCCACACCTGACTGCAGTACAGAACCATTCATACTGCAGCATCACTGGCCATAGGAGCACCACACCCTGCAGTGCCGCACAATCCTGCTTCGTCTGTCTATCGTCAAGAAGCCTCGCACGTACGACGCCTGCCTTGTCGTGTAATGCATGCACTTTTGGACGCGCACCTACTTATCAACAAGCTCACCGTTGCTCCTATGCGTCTGGCTACCACCGCCCAGCCCCAAACGGTTTGCTTTCGCAGCCACCCAATGAATACCAGTACCCCACAGGTCCGCTGCGGCATCAGTGCTAGTGCAAAGCATGTCCCTTTGGTCATTGCTGGTGTCGTCACTTCAGGTTACCCTGCACGGCCTTGATTAAGTTCTCCTTGGCGTCCGCGCCCTGCCCACCACGGCCCAGGCGCGCGGAGCTGCGGGTGGCGCGCGGGGGCGCGGAGGTGAGGCTGGCCGCCTCGTAACCCACCTGAACCACAACAACGACATGCATGGCGAGTGACTTATGTTGCGAAGGAACACGGACATCACCCACAACGCATCAACCGATGCACACGCGCTGTGGCAATTATGCGTACCTGCTGCGACATCGCGACACCGAAGCCTTCTTCTTCCTCCTCGTCGTTACGCCCTCGGCGCCCAGGCAGCGCGACGGCCTTGGTGCTGGGCACGCCTGTAGTTTCCGCCGCAGTCATATTTCGCTTGCGCGAGCGCCGCCCCACACCCGTCACGGCTCCAGTAATGGAATCGTCCTGCGTCCATAGGGGATTGTAGATATGCAAGTAAGTTCTAGTCGGAGGACATGCGTTGCAATTTGAACAAACGTACATTGGGCACTGATAATCGGCCCCCACTCACTGGCGGCTTCATCGTACCCAGCTGCCGCGACGGCTCTGAAGACGCCGCCCCACCGCCCATGGAGCCCTCGCTGCCGGTCGGGCCGCCCCCGCCCATCCCGCTTGGGAGGCCCAACACCGGCAGCAGCATGGGCATCTCCAGCTGCGAGCAGGCCATCTCAGGCGCCGCGACGGCGTTGCTGTGCAGGAAGTTCATCAGCGAGGCAGCTGCGCCAGCGTGGTCCGGCGGCGAGTCATCCTCTGCCTCCGCCGGCTGCCCCTGCTCCTGTGGCTGGTGCAGCTGCCCAGGTTGCCCGGCAGCCGCACCACCTGCTTCTGCTACTGCCGCTGCTGCTGAGACAGGCACTGCGACCGGGGGAAGGGGTGCCTTGTCCATCTTGTGCACGGGCAGCGGCTTCAGCTGCCCGGCTTCATGACTGGTGGCGCCCGCACCTGCGGCACCTGCTGTGCTGCGTTGCGGCAGCTGCGGCGGCGGCGTGGTCTCGCCGAGGTCCGCCAGGATGGATGCGAGCATGGACTTGGGGGCGCCAGGCACAGCCGGACCAGTGTTGCCCTGCAAGGCGTCGCCAAATGCGCCCATAGTCCGCACACGTGGTTTGTCACGGTTGCGCCAGACCGACCATCATGTTCAGCTGTTCAGGCCAACACGTTCATCGCCACCATGCGTTGCTCGCACCTGCCCGCCCTCGGGGCGCTGGGTCGGCCCGAGGCCGCCCATATGCTGTGACGCGAGGCCCAGTTGCGAGGAGGTGCCGCCACCGCCGCCAACGGAGCGCGCGGCCGCCTCCCTCTTCTTCTGCTCCATTTCCTGCGGCGTGATGTCTGACGGCAGGAACGCCATGACCTCGGCCAAAGCCCGACCCTGGTAGGCGCTCTCCAGCACCCAGGTGGCGTTGACGCAGGGAATGCCCCACCTGCACAGCGAGGCAGCAGCATGCATCCCTCAATGAGGGTGAACGCGGGGCCTTGCATCCCACCGCGTGGGGTGCGTAGCTTGCAGCCATACCGAATAACACGCTTTCACGGGTGCGACAGGTGGTCAATGCTGCAGCGCGACCCCGCAAGCAAATGACGGCCCTACGTACTTGACGGCTGCTACGAACTTGTCGCCCTTGGCTGCCTGGATGACCAGGTAGTGACAGCGCCTGTTCAGCTTGTCCGTGAAGGTGCCACCTGCACGCAACGGCAAGAGGAGGCAGCCGCTGGATGCATGAACCCCGCTCACAGCCACAGTGGCTCACAGCGCAGCTGCTTGCCCAAGCTGGTACTTGTTCCGCTTGCTACGTTGGGTCCGAGCCGGGTGAGATCTAGCACAACTGACGGCAGGTGGAGAGCGTGAACGGGTAACGGGTGCACACGTCCTGACCGCTGACGCACCCAGTCGCTCGATGAGCGTCTTGAGCACGTCGCGCTGCTCCACATGGAACTGGCTGACCGCCACGGTGAGGCCCTGGAAGCCAGGTAGCGGCAGCACGTGTGGCAGCGGCCGGAAGAGCGGCGTGAGGCGGTTGACGGGCAGCAGCTCGCCCCGGCCCAGGCAGGCCTTCAACCAGGCCAACGTCACGCGCTGCTCCGGCGTCACACGCCTGTTTGGTGAGTGTAGAGTGCGGAGGTGGTGATGCGAAGGACAAGACTGCAGGCGGTAAACAACGCTATCAGGCGCACGGTATGCGCTTGCGCCTGCACCAAAAGACTCACTCGAACTCGGTGTGGCCGCGGTCTCGCCCTCGTGCGCTCAGTCGGTCCACCAACGACTGGGGCAGGCTAAACGGGCAGACGGCGAAGCGCTTCTGTGGGTCGCGAACGGTCTTGTCTGTGGACGCTGAAATGACCATGCCGCCGCCTTGCCTGCGCATCCAAGATGAGGGCGTGACCACACCGTTTGCGTCAAATGGGCAAAAGGGTACAAGCGCATCCGCCACAAACCAATGGTACATGGTTAGACCTGAAGCATTTACGCAGCTCCCACGCGTCCGCGCTGCCAACACCTTCAGCTGCTGACCTAAAGGCTCCGAACGCCTCACCTAATCAGCTTAGTCGCAGGTGCCTCCTCCTCCGTCCCCGCCACCGCCGCCAACGTGAACCACAAACCGCTGAATACGCCCGCCTGGCCGCCGCCACCGCCCGCCCGCACAGCAAAGCTGTCCATGGTGCGCGTGTTGCCATCGCCATCGAGCGGCACGTAGTCGTCGAGGGCCGGCACACCCGAGGCCGCACCCGCCATGCCAGGCCCTGCCGCAGGCGACGGCTCGCGGCTGCGGGCGCCTCGCCCTGCTCCGCCCTGCATGAGGCAGCAACAAACAGGCACAGCTTCAACCGAGAGTGGGTCCAAAGGTAGGTGGCTCGCAACCACGTGAACCCGCCAGCGAGCAGCTGCATATACGTGCATCCCGGGGCGCTTACCGGCCCTGCCGCTGTAACCGCCGTTGGCGCCGACCCGCCTGAGATCCACGTCTGCAGCTGCTTTTCTGTGACGGCGTTGCGGCCCTCGGGCTCCACATATGTGCGCCGATTGACGCACTCGAAGAGCCAGTCCAGCTTGCACAGCCGCACCTGAAAGCAAAGGCACATTCACAGCCACGCTATTGCAGCGTGTGCCTGCTGTGGCTACGGCACCTCGTTACAAGCAAGAAGGCCCACGCACCCACACCGCCCGTGCAATCCCCCCTTACAAAGTGTCCACCTCAACGCAGTTACTATTGACTGGCTCACCTGTTCCCGGAACTCGCCGAGGTACTGGCGCACCTCCGACATCTCGTTGACGCTCAGCAGGCTGCCGAACACGATGTGGGTCACCACACCGTGCCCCGGCGGTGCGCCCCCGGCACCGCCGCCGCCTGAGCCCAGCAGCAAGGGCTCCCGCGTGGCGCCGCTCTCCCGTATGGCTGTCAGCACCTGCGGCTGCTCGATGGGCGAGGCGCCCACCACGTACATCCGCACCCAGTGCAGGAAGTAGCAGTCGTCCGGCGGTTCCGCCGGCAACGCCAGGGCTCGAGGTTGCACCTGCTGCGGCTGCGGCTGCGCCGCCAGGTACTGCGGCTGGTCCCATGTCGCCTCGCCACCATAGTAGCTGGGTCCCGGCGGCGGCCGCCCTGGGCCGCCTACCCCTAGCGCCGCGCTACCGCCACGCGCCAAGCCGACGTTGCCGCCTCCTGGCCCCACGACCCTGCAAGGTCGAATGGCGTCGAGTTAGAGCTCCATTTGTGCTGCTTGACGCTGCTGCCGCCACCCTTCCCCGCCCGCACGCTCAAGCGAGCCTCACCCCTTGATGCAGGCGCCCAGCTGGCCGGCGCTCACGGCACCCGTCGCCGCGTCCACGGATGCAGCGCAGCGATTTGTTGAGTTGGCCCTGTCACGATCGAGAAACCCCACATGGAAAAGTAACGTCTTGCGCTTGCGGCGCAAGGCACGCTCTGCTCTTATCCCGCTGGTGCCATGCAGGTCATATGACAGCGAACCCCTCAACCCTACACCTCACGGCCCCGTCAAGGTCCTCAAGCGGCGCCATGCCGCCCTTCCACCAACCGATTGCCACCACCCACCTACTGCCCGGCCGCCCTGCGTCCGCGCCGCAGCTGGTGATGTCTGCGGCCACGGTCACTGGTCCCCGACTTGGGTCGTATGTGTCCAGGCTGTATGGCCGCTCATCCAGGCGGCGGCCCGCCTTGAGGCACGCCAGCACCCAGTCCATGTGCACCACGGCTAGCCCCCAATCCTTGGCGTGCCTGTGAACATCCCGCAGCCGCAGCGTCATGGAGAAGGATGGGATGGATTTAGACGATGGTGACGTTGAGCCCAGCGCGTGCGGCACGCCTAAGACGGCTGGATTGACCAACGGCCTGCGCTGTACGCGTGATGCCCAGTGCCCATGAGCGGTGCGTTCTGGTGACTGCCCCTGCGCTTACGTGTACTTGTTGCCGCCCACTTTGTTGCTGACCAAGTGGGTCATGGTCTTGTACAGCTCCGCCGTGTAGTCCGCTCCACCGCTCCGGAGCTGCTTGGCCACGCCATCGCGCTCCTTCGCGCCGAAGTTTGTGATGCTGACGCGAATGCCACTCAGCGGGGCCAACACATAAGGGGCGTGCGGCACCTGCGCCCTCGCCAGGGGATGCAAATAAGCACGGCGCGGTACCGGTCAGGTAAGTTTGAAGGGCACCTCCTGCATGGTAGAAGGTCCTGCATGGCAGGAGCCCGGCTCGCCTCTGGATTCCCTGCTATCCTGAAGCACCAGCCCCTGTCCCCTGCAGCCGCTGTGCCCATACCCAGGCCCAACGCACCAGGCCGCCTTGCTTGACGCATTCTGTCAGCCAGGTCGTGGAGACTGGCACGAGCGCCGGGTTCAGGTTCAGCGCCGTCTGCACACAGTGACCACCGCGTCGAGTGGGGCTCATATTAGTCACCCCAGCGTACGGGGCGGCTAAACGGAGCTCCGTCGCGATACAGCAACGAAAGGGCCCTCACCAGGTAGGGGTCCCGGCCATCCGCTGTCTTGAGCACGTTGCTGGCTACAAGGAACTGTGCTTGAGACGCAAGCTCTGCGTGACATATGCTAGCACCTAAAGCCGTCGCGGTCTCAGTCAAGCTCTGCGGGGCCTCTTCCTGAATGTTTCCAAACACTATACCCACGCCGCTGAGCGCCATGGTAATCTGCCTCTATCTAGTACGCATTATTTAGTCATGATTAGTTCAGGCATACAAGAGAAAAGAAGTGCCAGGCGTGGAAGCAGCAGCTGTCCATCCCGTGATCCCGCGCAGCATGGATTGCCCTCGCTTTTCTGCTTGTAGGGCCTATAACCGATTGTTGAAACTCACCTGAAATCAACAAGCATGCTGCCTCGACCCTTTTAACCGACGCAAAGCCAACGTGCAGACCGAGCATTGGAGACTTGACTTTCCCGGATGCAGCCCATCAAGACCTGCACTTGATCCCGCTGTTCGTAAATAATGATTATCAGCGCATCGTAGCATCCTCAGGGGGGAATACGCGCTGCTATCGCTCGGAAAATCCGTGGGCCTGCACCGTGGCGAAGTCCTGAGCAGACCTCTGGGCAGCTTTAAGAAGATGGATGTTTCCTCGCTGTGGGCAGAGGCTAGCGAGGAGGTGGAGCCCTCGCTGGCGAGCACAGGTGGCGAGGAGGATCGATCCTTGGTCACGAGGGTGACCCGCACCCGCACCCGTAGCGCTGCCGCGCCATCCACTGCACCTCCCCACAAGCGGACGCAGCTGCAACAGCCTGCACCACCCTCCACGCCCGACCGGGCGCAGCCCCTGCCACAGTACGCGCCTTCTGACGTGTCATCAGCATCCACTGCTCCGCATGCGGCAGGCCCCTTCAACAACGTGATGAGCGCTGCAGCCCTGTCCAGCAGTGCCGTGCCAACCACAATGCATGCAACGCCTCAGAGAACAAGGCCATCAGCCCCGCCCAGCACTCCAGCGCAGCCTGGGCCTGCATCAGGCACGAGCGGCGGAGGGGGCCTGGTGCTCGTGCCGTCGCGTGAGCTGCAGGTCTCTGGCGACCTGGCGGCAGCGCTGGAAGCAGAGCTGCAGGAGATTGAGCGCAAGTAAGACATCACGGGAAGACCTGGAGGCCTAAGAGCATGCTAGTCTGAACGGATGTGAAAGCATTTGGGGTGCGTCGTGCGGCAAGACTCTTGTGCCTTTGGTCTTGCACCTTCATCCTGCCGCGGATGGTCCGTCTTGCCCCTTGGTCTGGCCCCTGCACCACTACGGCACCTCGCCGTCACGTGTCTATGCAGGTACATTGATGCGGGGCTGCCGCCACGGCGTAGCAGCCCCGGATCCACCAGAAGGTGGAGCGCGGCTCAGTCGCCCGCGGCCAGTGCCGGAGGAGCGAGCGCCGTGGCCCAGCGACCCTCCTCCGTGTCCCGCCACTACCAGCTCCACCGCGATGCAACACACCCGCTGCACCCGCACCACGCCCACCACCACCAGCATCACCAGCACCACATTCTGCATCAGCGCGCAGCGGGTTATCGCGCACATGAACAGCACGAGCCGGGCCTTGAGGCAGCCGCGCATGCGCAGCCCCCGCTCATGCCGGCCGCATCGACCCTGCCACCGGCGGACGCGAGCGCCGGCCTTGCATGCGAGCCAGTGCCGCTGCCTTCACGCCTACTGACTGTTGCCTTGCCGGGCCTGCCAGCAGCGGCTGTACCAGCGCCTGACGCCGCCTCAGCAGGAGCGGCGCGTTCGCTGCTGTCAATGTTTGCGGTGGACGAAGCGCCCGGTGCTGCGGGCATGGCAAAGCCAGGCAATGCGGCTGAGCCCGCTCCTGGCGCGCAGGCCAGCCACGTCGCGCCGGGCGCAGCACCCTCAGGCGCACAGGGCGGCAAGCCGGCAACGGACACGCTGACGCAGCTGCTGTCCCGGCTGCAACAGCAGCATCTGCCGCTCGGCCAAGAGGAGGGCGCAGGCGAGCCTGGTAGCCCAGCGGTGAGGGCGCTAGGTCAGGGGTTGCAGACGGTGCATGGAGCTTACGACCGGCTGGAGAGCCGGGTCCGCGAGCTGCGGGCGCTTGTGGGCGGCTCGCCACACAGCTCGGCGCCACACAGCACAGCCGCCAGTGCCCGGAGCAGCCCCGGGCGCAGTGAAGCTGGGCGTGTGCAGGCGGTACGGATGGAGGGCAGTCCGGCGCAGGCGCAACCAGGCGCAACGACGGCAGCCAGTTCCAGCGGCGGGGGCGCTCGTGGCGCCAGTGTACCAGGCGGTGTACCTGGTGTGTTGTTGCATACCTTGGCTGGTGTCAGCAAAGAGCTGCATGGGGCCTCGGGCGAAGGCACAGGAGGAGCCAGTGCAGATCTCAGCAGCGGCCATGTCGGCAGCGCCACCCGGGCGCTCGACATGTTGCTAGGCCTTAGCTTGGTCGACGGCCTGGAGTCTGGCTATCATCAACAAAGGCCAGCGGCAGTCGCTGGAGCCGCTGACACTGCTTCCGATGCAGTGCAAGTGCCAGCTGCGCTTGGCGTTGAGGCAGTTGTTCATGGAACGGGCACTTGGGAAGCAGTGCCAGCCGGCATCCCGGCACACGTCTTGCGGCCTTCTCCGGGTGGCAGCAGCGGTGGCGGAAGCCACGCGACCGGCAGCCGCAGCTCGACGGCTGCAGGCATGCGGGCCAGCGGCTGGATGTCCACACCCACAGCCACGTCCACTACCAGCGGCGGCGACGCAAGCGCTAGTCTTGCTTCTGAGGTGACGCTGCGGAACACGCCGCAGCAGTTGCAAGCGCCGCAGCTCAGCCACCTCGGCGAGCGCCACCGCCAGCAGCAGTCCCTGCCAAACACAACACCGCTGTTGCCAGCGCAACAGCAGCCACAGCCCGACCATCAGCACTATTTCGATGCAGCGTCACGCCCACAGCGGCCGCAAGAGGAGGGCCGCCAGCCGCGTATCAGCGACGCAGACGCGCTGGTGCCCCTGGTGGGGCAGGGCCGCGAGGAGGAGCTGCAGAGCGGCATCCCGCTCAGCTGCGCCCTGCCGGACGGTGGTGCGGCAGTCATGGAGGCAAGGGCGCGCCTGGCAGCTGCGACCGCCGCCAGCGCACGCACAGCCGCCGCGGCAGCAGCTGCCGCTAAGGCAGCCGAGGACGATGATGCGGCCCGCGAGGCCGCACGCAACCAGCCGCCGCCGCCCGTGTTCCAGACCGTGCTCGCTGCGGATCGGCCAGCGCGGTTACATGGGCGGCCACTCGGGGCCCTGGATGCATATGCGCTACTGCCGCCTGCCCACGTCACCTCGGTGATCAGACCGCTCCTGCATCTGGCCCGCGACTCGGAGGCTGCTGCAGACGCGGACTGCCAGTCACACCGTGTTCTTTCGCCAGATATGGTTACGCAGCCATCGGGCGGCGGCCGCCAGGCGGACGAGCAGTCCCGGACGGCAGCGGCGGCAGCGGCGGCTCGTGCCGAGGAGGAGGCCTTAGAGCTTCTGGAGGCGCTGGAGTGGAGCGTGGCGGCGGACGCGGCGGCCTTGGACGATGAGTTCCTGGCAGTGCTGGGGCGGCGGTTGGGGCACCTCGACTTGGCGCATGGCGCAGGTGATGCCGCGGCTAGCAGCGCAACGGCAATGCACAGTGCGGCAGGGCAGGCAGCGGGCGCGGGGTTTGGAGGGCCAGCAGCGGCAGCTGTGGCTGCGGCGATGGCGGCTGCGACGGGCTCAAGTGGTGGTGGACAGGGACTGGAGACTGAGCTGCTGCGGGCAGCACGGCAGACGGCTCTTGGCGCAGTGCAGTCGCGGCTGGAGCAGCTGCAGGTGAGCACGATGGGGGCACGTCTTCGGTGCTGTTGCCGCCAATCCATTACAGCGTGTCCTCGATTGGTGATACCGTAAGGCTGTGGCAACTCGTCTCGCATCGTCGACCTTGCAGGTCCGCTACGCGTCCAAGCGGCGGCATCGCCGTGTGGCAAGCACCTCCTCCGCCGCTGCGAGACCAGAGGCCATGGCGGCCGTGCCGGCTGCTGCTGCAGCAGGCGTTGCCTCTGGCGCAGGTGGCAGCCTAACGCCCAGCAAAGGCCTGCAAAGCATTCTCTCGCATTGCGCCTCACCCAATCGGCGCGCAGCTGCAGGCGAGACACCATCGCCAGCCGCTGCTGCTGCAGGCGTCAGCACAACAGTGGCAGGCTTTGCCCGGTCTCCGCGCTACGGGGCACCTACGGTCGCGGCACATTCGACGCCGCATGCAGCGCACCCGCCGCAGCCGGCCGCCGCACGGCGTCTGTATGCAGCAAACAGCAGCCTGACACCCCCGGCGCAAACTGCCGCGAGCTTCCCGCACGCGAGCATTGGTGCTGGTTCTGTGGGCTCGCCGCTGCGAGGCCCGGTCAGCCAACACCTGTACGCGAAACATTCTGACGTGCGCCTCCAGATCTCGTCCCCGCGCTTCACGTCTGCCTCAAAGCCATCACCAGCCGCCAGTCTTGGCTACTCTTCCCAGACCCCGCCGTCTGCTGGCGGCGCCACAACCCCGGAAGCTGCGGACGCAGCAGCTGGAACCGTCGCCTGCAGCAGCGGCAGCGGCCCTGTAGGTGGCCCGGAGGGGCCCGGCCTGCAGCTGCCGGCAGCTACCACGCCTGAGGAGCTGGAAGAGCTGCGGGCGCTGTGTGACATGGCGCGGCATCTACCGCAGCTGGGGCCGCTGGAGAGAGTGCAGCTGTGGGGCCGTGTCGGCGAAGTCTTGGCACACAAGTTAGCGCGCGCGAACCCTGTGGAGCATCAGCACCAGCAGCGCGGAGGTATTCCTGACCGGCCAGCGGGCGGGTCGAGGTACGCTACCCCCGTGAAGGCGACTGCTTTTGAGGCGGAGGAGCAACACGCAAGTGGGGATGCCGAATCGCCTGGTACCGCTGGCCGAGGCGCGGGGGAGCAACAGTGGGGCTCCCTACACAGTGGCGGTTCGCTGACCCGCGGCTATGCCGCGGTCTGGGAGCGACGGCAGAACAGCACGGGCTCCCGGGGCCAAAGTATGAGCCCAGCCCGCGGCGGCGAGGGCTCGGATGTACCGGGCAACCAGAGCCCGGGCGCTGCCGCGGCCTCTCCTACACACACGGTGAGCTCCAGTACAGGGCCGGGCGGCGCCAGGCTGCGGCTCATGCCACAGCAGCCGCGCTCCCCCGGCCCCGTGGCCGCGTCGGCAGCCGCTGCAGCGCCAGCTACTGGAATGAGGTCGCCGGGCGGTGCGGGGCTACTGGACTCGACTATGGAGGTGGTTCACCGGCTGATTGCGCCCAATGCGACCCTGGCCCAGGCTATGAGTTTAAACTGGAAGGCTGTGCGCACGCACCTGGCCAGTCAGGAGGCGGCCGCCAGCCCGCAGCGCCTCGCGCTGTCACCCAAACACTGAGAGCTGGCTGGCGTTGTAGGCTTGGTGTAGATGCTGTGGGCGCATCATGATGGTGTTTGCATGAGATGCCACGATCCCATGTGTATGTATACTAATAAGGTTGTTTCACATGTTGGATTTCAGTATGGTAAGGTGGCAGGTCTGGACGGTTTGGGAGCTGCATGCGCAACCAATGAAGCCATCGAGTATACTTGCAGTCTCGGCTCATATTCTCCCGGCAACCTTCCTGAGCAAGCATTCTACGCCCGTTAACACACAGGGCAACTTGTCTAGGGGGGCGACTTGCCAGATTGCCTCGCGGGGATTGGGCTACGGTTTCTCTGCGAGGCATCAGCCACAGCGCCAGGCCGGTGTGTAAGCATGGTTTACGAGTCCTTACCCAGCGCTGTCACACACAGAAGTCACGCCGATTCGTGGCCTTTGCAAGCAGAGCAGCCGCTGGGAGTGAAGAGAGGCCCAGCTGCGGCAGTAGCAGTGGCGCGCGTCGGCTGGTGCACGCGGCCCCACCGTTGCCGCCGATCCCTAGTACGGCAGAGAACGACAGCTGTTCCGCTGTTGCAGTGGTTGTGTGATGGGACAGGGTTCAGGCAGGTTGGCGAGGTCCCATAGGGTGCAGCTGACGCCCGTACCCCAAGCAGACAGCAAACAGTTTGCAGCGGCAGAGCAGGAGTGCATGGCTGGTCGAACGCCGGAGTTACTGTACCGACAAGTTGCTGACTGGCTGGAAGTTTGCTGATGCGCATTCCTCACGCTCCGGGCGCCCGGCTAGGCGAAGCACCACACAGACACACCCGCTGTTGCAGTGGTTGGGGCTTGTAGTCCGCCAACCGTAGCGTCTGTGTGACGGCTTGTCAGTGTGTCATTGATCTAGCGCTGCGCATGGCGGAAATCACATGCGCTGCCTGAGCCATCAGCCGCCCAGTGGATGCAAAGCGCTCACGCCCTGCGCGTCCCGGCGTGAGCTTTCTTGTGACATCAGAGTTCAAAACTCCGATGCGATGTATCTACAGCAAATGCCACCTAAATACGTCCTACACCGGCTGCGCCTGAACGTCTACTACTACTGACAACTGCTGCAACTTGTGCAAAAACGCTGATGTTGCCACGCGCTGGCCACTACTGCATGACCCGGGTTGCTTACGCACTCCAGTGCGTCTCCCTCTGCACGGACCACCAACCACTACATTCAGCGCTCATGCTGATCACACGCGCACGATAGGTCGGCGTTGTACGTCAATGAACGTGGTCGCACACAAAGCCTCAACCAACCTAGGACTAACGCAGGCGAGGGGGGGTTTTAAGACCCCAGCAGGCCCCAGCTACAAGTACCAACCAGCAAATGCAAATTATCTGTCTTTGTTCCTTTGCTAACATCTCATGAAGCTATAATGTATAGGCCTTCAGTCTACAAGCCAAGAACTTCTATGCCGACGCGCTAATGGCCTCTGCCTGGGACTCAGCACGCCGCGCCTGCACCGACGCCAGCGCTGCGAGCGCCTTCGACTCAGCCGCCGCTGCCACCTCCGCCCTCGTCTCGGCCTCTGCGAGCACCCGAGCCGCCTCGTCAACACGTGCCTGTGCGTCCCGCTCAGCCTTCGCCTTCGCCTTCATGGCCGCGCGCTCCTTCTTGCCCATCCGCTTGGCAGGAGCAACCGACCCTTCCTCCGAAATCGCGGAAGCAATCGACCCCTCAGCACGGGCCTTGGCTTCAAGCGCTGCGCGCGCCCCCTCCACCGCGCGTGCCTTGGCCTCAGCAGCAGCTTGTGCCGCAAGTACGGCCACCCGCAGCTCCTCCTCCGCCCGTGCCTCATCGGCGGCCGCCAGTAAAGCCCGCGCCTGCTCCTCGGCTTGCGCCCTAGCAGCGGCCTCAGCAGCCACCCGCGCCTGCTCCTCTGCTTGCGCCCCAGCAGCGGCCTCAGCCACCACCCGCGCCTGCTCCTCTGCTTGCGCCTTAGCAGCGGCCTCAGCCACCACCCGCGCCTGCTCCTCCGCTTGCGCCCTAGCAGCGGCCTCAGCCGCCACCCGCGCCTGCTCCTCTGCTTGCGCCTTAGCAGCGGCCTCAGCCGCCACCCGCGCCTGCTCCTCTGCTTGCGCCTTAGCAGCGGCCTCAGCCGCCACCCGCGCCTGCTCCTCCGCTTGCGCCCTAGCAGCGGCCTCAGCCGCCACCCGCGCCTGCTCCTCTGCTTGCGCCCTAGCAGCGGCCTCAGCTGCCACCCGCGCCTGCTCCTCTGCTTGCGCCCTAGCAGCGGCCTCAGCCGCCAGTAAAGCCCGCGCCTGCTCCTCTGCTTGCGCCCTAGCAGCGGCCTCAGCTGCCACCCGCGCCTGCTCCTCTGCTTGCGCCCTAGCAGCGGCCTCAGCCGCCACCCGCGCCTGCTCCTCTGCTTGCGCCTTAGCAGCGGCCTCAGCCGCCACCCGCGCCTGCTCCTCTGCTTGCGCCCTAGCAGCGGCCTCAGCAGCCACCCGCGCCTGCTCCTCTGCTTGCGCCTTAGCAGCGGCCTCAGCCGCCACCCGCGCCTGCTCCTCTGCTTGCGCCTTAGCAGCGGCCTCAGCCGCCACCCGCGCCTGCTCCTCTGCTTGCGCCTTAGCAGCGGCCTCAGCCGCCACCCGCGCCTGCTCCTCTGCTTGCGCCCTAGCAGCGGCCTCAGCCGCCACCCGCGCCTGCTCCTCTGCTTGCGCCTTAGCAGCGGCCTCAGCCGCCACCCGCGCCTGCTCCTCTGCTTGCGCCCTAGCAGCGGCCTCAGCAGCCACCCGCGCCTGCTCCTCTGCTTGCGCCTTAGCAGCGGCCTCAGCCGCCACCCGCGCCTGCTCCTCTGCTTGCGCCCTAGCAGCGGCCTCAGCCGCCAGTAAAGCCCGCGCCTGCTCCTCTGCTTGCGCCCTAGCAGCGGCCTCAGCCACCACCCGCGCCTGCTCCTCCGCTTGCGCCTTAGCAGCGGCCTCAGCCGCCACCCGCGCCTGCTCCTCTGCTTGCGCCCTAGCAGCGGCCTCAGCTGCCACCCGCGCCTGCTCCTCTGCTTGCGCCCTAGCAGCGGCCTCAGCCGCCACCCGCGCCTGCTCCTCCGCTTGCGCCCTAGCAGCGGCCTCAGCCGCCACCCGCGCCTGCTCCTCTGCTTGCGCCCTAGCAGCGGCCTCAGCTGCCACCCGCGCCTGCTCCTCCGCTTGCGCGTAAGCCTTCGCTGCTGCGCGTGCCTCCTCATCGGCTTTCGCCTGTTTGGCGGCTTCGGCCTTGGCCTTTGCGACCGCGACGGCCTCCGCCTCTGCCTGTGCGGCCGCCTCCGCAGCTAGGCGAGCCTCTTCTGCCGCCTGAGCTTTGGCCGCTGCCTCAGCCTTCGCCTTGGCCGCTGCTGCCGCCTTGATTCTGGCGGCCTCTTCCGCCTCCTGCTGTGCCTTTGCCAGCGCGTCAGCTTTTGACTTGGTTTCCGCCTCCGCCTTGTCCTCGACTACAGGGCGTGGGATCTCCAAGCCGGAGGCAGCCAATGCGTATGCAAGCGCCTCCGGATTCGCGCCCTGGACGTCAGGGAGCTGCGGGCAGGGCAACATGAACCTTACAGTAATAACAAGTGTTTATTTTAATGTTTTTAATTGCAGCAACTCAGCAGCATGCAGCTGCGCGAAAACTTGTCCCAGGTAACGCGAACAACCACGCCGTAGAACCATGAGCACGGCTTTGCAACGCCTACCCCTTGGCCCGAAGCCCTCTTGCGCCGACCCACCAGCTGCTCCTGGATAGTTTTGGCGGCTGTGTCGGGGTCCTTGGCCTCGCGCACGATTGCCGCCAGTTTCTCCAGCTCAGCGGTGGCTCCCTTGGCCATGGCCAGCACCGCCGCACCCGCGTCCCTGTCCTCTAGTAGCTTCCTGCAGGCATTGGAATGTGGTGTGTGTCGCACACATGGCGCCAGACGGCGACGGTGGGAGGCGCCACATAGATGGTGGCGACGGCACTTGTCACCATCGACCGGCCTGGTTCCCACTCGGCCCCCGTCCAAAACCTGGCCTGCCCCTTGCTGGCTCTCGCGCCTCTGCGCCTATCTTAACCGTGCACACGCTCTCCGGCCCGCCCGCCCCAAGCTCTCTCACTTCGCAGCCGCCAGTGTGGCCTCTCGGTCCCTGGCAAACAGCAGGTTGCCCACCAGGAAGCGTGCCAGGCCCAGAGCACCCACCACCTCCACCAGCGCCTCCAGCTCTGAGCGGCAGTGAAACCGGCACGGGGGGCTTAAGAATCAGTGTTGTCTCATTTTCAGCATTGCAGCGTGTCCCAGCTCAGCAAGCACCAGCGTAGCACACGTGTGCGCGCGCCCCGCACCCACCTGTGGACGCAAAGACGCCCAGCGCCGTCACACCCGCCCCCACCAACACGCCGTTAGCCAGCGTGGGATTCTCCTTGTACTTGTCTGCAGGCGCACACACCAAATGCACCGCCACGAACGTCCATGTGGGCAGTTACGGGCATGCCTCGCTTGCATCCCAAGTTCAGATCATGAGTTGCGTGGCCGAGCACTGCCTAGGCGCCAGTCCCCTCCGTACCATTGAGCGCGTGGAAGGCTTCGCTCGCCTTCTCCACTGCATTGTAAATCAGCCGTGTGTCCACGTCCGGCACCTGCAGTAAGGAAAGGGAGGTGGCCCCGCGGCAAGACTCCTTGAAAGTGGTGTCTGGAGTCTCCGGCCACGCAATGCCACGGCGGCTTCAACACCATCGCTCTGCCTCGTAGCCTTCCCAGCATCCTCTACCCCAGTCCGGCATCCGCCACAGTCTGCAGCTCCTATCCTCCTCAGGCCTCCCACGCACGCACACGCACACGCACCTGCACCTGCGACTGCACCTCCTGCACCTTGTCAGCCAGGGCGTTGGGCAGCGCCTTCAGCTCCATGGCGCGCGGCAGCTCCGGCAGGGCGGGCAGCTCCACCTGCGGCATGAGCGCCGGCAGCTCCGGCAGGCCCGGCAGCTCAAAGGCTCGGTACGGCTTGGTGGGCAGGCCGCTTGCCTGCATGTGGGCAACCAGGCAAGAAGGCGTTTAGATGGAGCGCGCGGCCTCCGGCTATCACTTTGCCGCATTTCCGCTGCTTGTACGGCCAACACACTCCGGGGGCCACACGTGTTTGTGTCAGCGCGGCCGCAGCCCCGGTGCGCTCTCACCTTCCACCCTTTCGGCCCTTCCATACCGCCCCGCATGAAGAACACCTTTTCCTTCAGCAACCCCAGCTTGGCCACATCCGCCGCCGCCCGGGGCGCCAGCGAGCCGTCTCTGTTTGGGCGGGAGGCGGCGAGTGTCAGCCGCAAATGGAATACAACAACAACACTGTGCCCACTGGCTTCCTCGGCTTCGCATTGTTAGTCTTATAGCATCTTACTCGCTACATTTGCAGCTACG
This sequence comes from Chlamydomonas reinhardtii, assembly GCF_000002595.2. Classification (NCBI taxonomy): domain Eukaryota; kingdom Viridiplantae; phylum Chlorophyta; class Chlorophyceae; order Chlamydomonadales; family Chlamydomonadaceae; genus Chlamydomonas; species Chlamydomonas reinhardtii. The sequence goes on from NC_057015.1 coordinate 3,912,453, forward strand.
CAGTCCCGAGTCTCGGGTGTCACTCACGAGTCCACCAGTATAAGAATGGAGTCGTCGTACACGCCCTGAGCCTCCAGTAGGTTGGCCGCGAAGTCGGCGTCAATGGTCAGAACGCCGTCGGCCTCCTCCTGCAAGGGGCAAACGCGAGCCGCAGCGTGTCGGGTGACCACGGCGCCTACGACAGGCGGCGGTGCTTGGAGTCGCTGTACGGTGACAAACTTGCTTGTGTGAGGGCACGCACCCGCACGTACGGCACTGAGATGGGGCTCTTGGCGCCGGTGTCGCGTGTGTCGATGACGCCCTCCTCCCGCTGCATGCTCCTGGGCCGAATGTCCACCAACATAGCACGCTCCTGTTGCGCCCAGCAACACAGAGCACAAACATAGATCTTCATCAACGCGTCATCCGTCATCATGTAGCGCGTCTTCAACCCCACACACCCATCCATCCGCTCAACGCCGTGTCCATCTTCAACCCCACACACCCATCGCAAGTAACACGATTACTTCGCTGCCGCTGCAGTCACTCACGTCCGTGGTGGCCGCCTCGTAGGCCTGCAGTGCGGTGGTGGGTTGCGTCGTGGCCTTGTTGGCCATGGCAAACGTGGCTGCCACCGCCGTGCCAATGGCCGCGACTCCAGCGCCCATCGCCAGGACCGGGTTCTCACTTGCAAGGGCTAGGATGTCGGCGGCGCCAGCCATGTCCGCCGCGGCTGTGAAAAGAGAAATGAGGTCAGCTAGCATTCCGGTGGCTTCCCTGTCGTGCCCGCCACGGTACCGTGAATGCGGGCGCGGGCGCGGGCGCGCAGGGCGACGCACGCCACTGCCTGCCCTTCACCCCACCACAGCCCCAATATAACGCTCGCCCCAACCTCGCACTTCGCATGCGGCACTTCCCTCACCACGTGACACACACCTGCAGCGGCAGCTTCGCCCGCGATAATGAGCGAGCCAATCGCCAGGTTATTGCGGGCGTTGGCGTGCATGCGCACAGCCACCCGTGCACTTCGCGCCTGCGGGCGCGTTGGCGCCAATTGCTGAAGTTTTAACACCATGATGGTTACTGACACGCGTCTAAAGCGCAGTGAGGATGTTGTGCGGCGATGCAATTGGAAAGTCGAGTGTATCCTTGAAGCTTCCAACGAGATCGATACCCAAGTGAAGGACAGTTCATGCAGTGCAAGACCCTTTACAAACTCGCTCGGCAACGGAGCTGACGGCGACCCACAATGTACGTGGGCTTCCACGCAACGCAGGCCATCCGACGGCATTGTGCAAGCAAAGTCGGACGTCTGCGCGCAACCGCAGGCCCAACCTCATACGGCATGCAAATCTTCTAGTGTGTAAACGTTTCGCTACTGAATTGCACGTCGACGCAGGCTGCCTAAAGCCGGTTGATGTGCCAAACCCTACCAGCCCCTGGCGCCCGCACTGCACCCTGCATGCGTCCCTCCGTGACCTCCCAGCAGGTGCCCGCGTGGCCATCTGCTCAAACCAAGGCCTCAAATCTACAAACCACTGCCTATTTCAATCTGAGCGCTTAGCTCATACCTTTCTCGCACCTGGTGTAGCGCCAACACCACCACTCAGGACCACTCCTGCTGACCGGTTCTACCGCAGTTGCGCGAAACGTTCCCCGCTGAACCAACCGCTCGCCTGCACACATGCGCTGCCACTTGCGCCTCTGTCCGCATGCTTGCAAGCCACGTCAGCGCACGCGACGGACCCTTGAGCCACGCAGCAGATAGCTGTGGGCCTTCTAAGTGCAGGCCTCCAGCCTGCAACTGCTCCGCTGCATTACCAGTCCCTGTTGACGCTTTCCATTGACACTGCTCCCCGCTTATGCTACAAGCTCCCGCTCTAACCACTTGATGCATAAAAGTGCAAGAGTGCTTTAACTCGTGCATGTGCCGCACTGGCTTAAGCATCGACAGGCCCCGCCTTCCCTACAGTCCCGCTCACACCCTGCGTCCCGCTCGGTCGTCGGTGAACCCAGCAGGGGCATTCTGCCCACAGTGACCCGTATCGACTGTGTTGGTGCTGTATCAGCCCAGTGTGCCTGCTTCAAGCCCAAACGCACGCTCACTGCCACCTCGAGAACCGCGTGGGATGCAAAAACGAGATGTGGAATTGGTCGCACAGCTCGTACGCCTTGGACTTGGCATCCTGCCACTCCGCCGCCCCCCGGCTTCGTTCGCACGCCCTGCCAGGATGAGCAACGAATACACGGTGAGAGGACACGTGGGGCAACACGTCGGGCAGCATGTAAATGGTATATGCCGGACGTGCGGAGTACGGAACTCACTCGATGAGGCGCTGTGCTGAGGGGTACCTGCGTCAGCACATGCATGGGAGGCACAGGACATGAGTAGGAGCTCTAACACCCCGCTGGTGTCCACCGCGACTGCCCCGCGATCTCAGCTGAGGTAGCTGACTCCAGCCCGAACCAAACACGCGTGCTGTACAGCCTGTACTGTACGCACCTGTACACCTCGTAAACCTGATTGAGCTGCCCCACGTCCGAGTGCGCCAGCAGCGCTAGCTGCCCCACACCATCCGCCGCCAGCTTGGACGGCAGCCTTACAACAGACATGGACCAACGGCACACGACGGGTCAACGTCAATGCACAAGTTGTGTTGGTATCCTTTAGGGGCTCAACGATAAGCCGCAGTGCAGCGCTGCGTATAAGCTCCGAAGCCTGACATGGTCATGCCTGGGGGTGGATATCGTATGGCCAAAGCCCAGCTAAGCATGTAACACTGAGAGCCCCGTGCTACTGACAGCCGGCCTGGCCGGGGCCCTGACATGCCGGTGACTGTCACGCGCCCCGCCCGGCCTTCCCTCAGCTCCTTCCTGGCAGCCAATTTGCCCGTCTTGCCAGACATTGACGCGATATGTAGTTGCGTGCGGCCATCCCTTGAACACTTCATTCACCCGGTTTTGAAAGCCGCCATCAACGCCTTGACGCCGTTGCGCCCCGGCCTCAGTCGGTAGTTCCGCAGCTCGTACACCACCTGGTCGGCGGAGCTGCCCCCAGCCCCGCCCGCCGCGGCCGCCGCTGCTGGTTGGAAGCCTGAGGCGCAGCCAATCCCGGCTGCTGCGTATACATCCGCCGGTGCCTGCAGCAAGATGGTGGACTCCTGTACACAATCATCAATAGAAGGGTGAGGAGTTGGTCGGGCACCGCCAGGTCACGGGCAAGAGGAAACAAGGTGCGGCACGTGCAGCGCCAGTACCCCTCTTTGCCTGGCTGCGCTGCAAACCGTACCTTCGTCAGAATGCACGACCGCGCTGCGTCCGTGTACCGCTGCCAGTCGGCGTGGGCGGCGGCTGCCCGGCGCGTGGCGTCTCGGGCACTGTAATTCTGCAGATGAAACCAGGCGGCGGTCCAACCAAGTCCGTCCGGTGGCCTACTGTTATTGGTGCTGGGCCCCCGGCAACACGGTGTATTCGCCGCAACTCAACCGCCCACCTCAAAGTGGTACATATGCACGACACGGCTAACGTTGCCACCTGTGTCGGCCGTGAACATGCTGCATGGCGGGAAGCGTAGGTATCAGCCTCATGTACCGCGAAGACACGGTAACTAAGCAAACCCGGTACACCGATGTTTGAACGGCGTTCCCGTGCTCACCCTAGAAATCCCTTGTACACTTGGGTGCGCGCCGCCGCATACTCCGTCGAAAGCGCCAGAAAACGCTTATATTCGGACGCGTGAAGTACATAGTCTCTGTCGTGATTAAAGAAAACAGGCTGTGTGTGGCGCGGTTGCGGACTTCACAAGCAGCAGCCGCAAACAACGCACTGCACGCGCTGCCCTTAAGCACCGCGTCACGCATGCTGCGCCTATCTCCATCATTCGCGGTTAGTAGAGGCATGTGCCTCTAGCAGGGAAGAAGTATCCTTCCAACCAGGCGTGCTGACGCGTGCAAGCGACAATTTGCCTGCGCCACCATCCCACCATGCTCAGGAAGCCCACCATCTGCGCCATGGCCCCTGCCGCGAGCTAACTTGGGTCAGCTTAGATAAACCTCCCAACTAGAGAGCGCACCTTAGCTCGATTATTCCCGCTGGTGCATTGCTAGCGTGCGTGGAGTTGCGCCGCAACAAGCGACACGCCACGCTGGTCGCTTTTACTGGCATTTGTTTGCTAGTAATATTCGGTCATAAAATGCTATGCAGGTTAGGTCGTCTAGAGTTCTTGCAAGCAAACCGGTCGGTTGCTCAGCTACAAGTCTCTTGGATCCAGGATTGGGACAAGTCCCTCAAGCCTCAGCTTCTACTTCCCCTTGAAAACGCAGTACACACAACTTGGCCTATATATATTTATAGCCTACTTCACGACGCTGGCACCCCAGCCCGTATCGCCTCGACAGCTGACTCCCCCGACCGCTACGTACCGAAGCGCTATACCACCGAATTCATTCTTAAGCGCTAGCTTGATAATCAGTGAGGTCAGAGAGAATGATTAAAGGCGTGAACCGACCAGCCATTTTCTATGACTTGGTCGGGCTTGCGCACTCAGGCGTGGTATCTGTGGGCAGAGAGAGCGATTCTACTATACGCCTCGACTGCCCGGAAGTCCCTTTCCTGCTCTCGCGCAAGCATGCTAAAATTTGCGTCAATCCAGACGGCAGCCTTATTCTGAAGGACATCAACTCCACGAACGGCACCTACATCGCTCGTGAAGGCGAATTTCTCAGGCGGCTGCGGTCGGATGAGGGCTGGGAGCTACGCCGCGGCGACCTGGTGAGAGTGATTGCGGGGTGCATGGGCTTTTGGGGTACCAACGGGGGTGGTGGCATTGCTGCCTGCTTGTTGGGTTCCCATAGTGCGGGGTGGGCGATTGCAGGCCTGCGCATTCGTGATGCGGAGGCGGCGAGTTGCCACCGGCTAACTGCGGGTCACCGGACGCGGGCCCAGCACCCAGCTCCTTGCTTGCCCTGGTCTCCCTGCTGCCTTGCGGACTGCTTACAACCGTGGGCACTGGTGCTATCTATGCATGCAGATTGGCTTTGGCGGGCCGGAGACCATTGTTGCGCGTAGCGATGTGCCGGACGTCACCGTCGCCAACCCCTTCCTGTTCCGCTACACGCCGCTGGACGACGATGCAGATAGTGCGTTTAACTCGTCTGCAGAGCAGCAGCTGCTGGGCAACGGAGCGCAGGTAGGTGTTTGCGGCAGTCAAGCAACCTGCGTATTGTACGGCTGCGGGAATGGCCAAAGCGGGCCAAGCTGTACGTGTTTCGGAGTCATAGACTGCTGAGGCCTGTCGTCCACGTCGGCGCCATGCAGGGTCGCGCACGGAAATTCAGCGAAATTGAAGACCGCTGCCAGCAAGAGGACATGGACTGCGAGGTGGCGTCCACCAGCTCACCCGACAAAGAGAGCAAGAAGGCCAAGACGGCGGTGACAGCAAAGGACATCGTGTCTAACCTAGCAAACCACCTAACGTGTGCCATCTGCCACGACTGGCTCGCTGGTGCACATGCGCTAACATGCGGGCATATGTTCTGCGGCATCTGCCTCGCGGGGTGGCTGGCACAAAAGCAATCCTGCCCGGAGTGCCGGAAACCGAGTGCAGGCAAGTTGCAAGCGGCATTAATTGCATGCTGGTAGATGACTTGCAGAAGCACTCACAGCATCCTGGCTCGGAAACATGCGAATTGCAGTTCATGACGTGGCGCCGGTGTCGCAACATCTCCTTCCATTCTCGATCATACAGGTGTCCCTGTGAGGTGCCGCGGTGTCGACAACTCCATCTCTGACATCCTCCAACACAACCTGGTGTCGCCGAACTCAAAGCGTGAAAGGCGTCGGAAGCAGCTGGCGTGGGAGGAGGTCGGAGACGGTGTGCTTGAAAGCTGGACAAATGCGATGCAGCAGCGGCGGCAACAGGTATGCATGGGAGCTGCAGTCGGCTCACACGTGTGTCGCTGGTCTGCCTGCTGCGCAGAGTAGAGGAGTGAAGGTTATTGCAAGATTATGCATTTCCTTTACTGTATACAAACCCCTGTCTGCAGGCTGTGAACGTAGCATCGCAACACCTAGCAAACCTGACGGGGCAACCTGCACCTGCGCCGGTTGCTGCTGCACCACGACCAGACGGCGCCGTGGTTGGTCAGAACACGCGGCGGGCCAACCAAGGCGGCGCGCCGCCAGTCAACCGGCCAGCCCGGTGATAACGCCTTGCTCGGTTGCATGGGGCGGGCAGTAGGCATCAGAACGCATGATTCCTGGGACTTCGCGCTGCACTGCATCTCTCCTGCAGCTGGCGAAAGCATTGTGCAGTAGACTGCACTGGTAGCGGAGTGCTGTCGAAACGCGAACGCGAATGTGCGCGACACGAAGAGACGTTGTAGTCGCTAGCACGCATAGAAGGCCGGTTAGCAGCACGGGTAGTATTTGTTCAGGTAGTCATGGTGTGCTGGAACGGATACCGGACGGAGTTCACTTGCCACCTGCTGTACTTGCGTCAGTGCTCATTGCAAATGGATACCACGCAAACAGGCTGGACGTGCGAACGATGTGGGCCCACGCTGATGACGCAATGCAAATTATTGAATGGTCTAGAGGCTGCCGTTGGCACTCCGTACTCCGATGAAGCTGTGACCCTGTCCTGTACTCCTTCCTGTCCTGTTACAAGGCTCTATGGCCTCACGCATCGCCTGTCCTTACTAATTCAGTCAACTGCACAACCAGCAGTGTCGTCTTTCGAAATGATGGCGGGCCCGGGCATCCATCAAAGGACAAGTTCTGGTCACCTGTCTCAACCAAGCATTGCATGCTATACCTTACTCTCAAAGCTCGTGTCATTCCTGTGTGAGAAGGCCACACATGCCACCCAATCGCACATTACACCTGACACTTCAGCTCGTGGCCCATGGCATGCAAACCAATGTGGCGGTCCTTGTATCCATCAGCTCTAGCCGTTCGCCGCCGGACCTGGGGCCTTCAGCTGTCTCTAACACCGGAACCGTCTCCAACATAGAAAGCCCACGCCAGGTAGTCCTTGCAACATTGCTCCGTCAACGTTCCAGTACATGAAACCAGTGTCAAGCCGTACGTCACCCGCTCTGAACTCCTGCAACGGCTCCTTGACGGCTCTCGCCCTCATGCACGCACTCACACACGCGTGCATATCATACGCGCACGCACATTCTCGTGTGCCCGCATTTCTCCGCCGTACAGTTGCAGCCACACCCTCCTACACTGTCAACATTGCGGTACACACCCAGTCAGCAAAGCACTGCACTACATCAGGCCTGTGTTCAGTACTTGTTGATGCCAAAGAACCGGACCTTGTGCAGCGCTGGCAGTTTGGCGATAAGGAGCACCAAAACAACAGCCAGGTTCACACCCAGTGGCTGCTTCCTAAAGTCGGTGCCGTGCGTTGCCAGCACGAACAGCAGGACGGGGACTACGGCGAAGATTTTCCGGTTGCGTGTCCCGTAGGCCTCCCCGTCTACCTGCTCCCAGAAGGTGAGAGCTTCATACTTGCCCTGGTCCTCGGGGTTGGGAGACCCCTTGAGCCAGTGAAGGAGGTAGTATGTCAGGACTCCATGAATGATGTGCACGTAGGTCCACGCAAGGCCCGCGTCGTCGATAAGCGCCGAGATGCCGAGCCAGCCCAGCACGATGAGCGCCAGGTACCAGGTCCACACGCTAGGGTAGTTGAGCCAGTTCGTGTTTTTGTTTACATCGACCTCTGACACCGTCCGCCGATGCGGCATCGCGCCGGCCCTCCTTCGCGAAGACGAAAAAGAAAGACGTTCACCCAAAGGCCAGGCGGTGTTAGACTGGACTAAATTATAGTCGTAAGCTCTAGAGGGGCAGACTTGTGATGGCGGTGGCTTGGAAAGCGGGAAAGGGAAGCAGCGCGAAGGCAGATGCAGTGGCACAGCTCAGGTGTGCAGCTGGGTTGCGGTGTGTATTTGTGCTTAGCTTTGTAAGTCTAGGTAAATGAGACTTGTATGCAAAAGGATGCTGGACAGGGGCGAAACACAAGCGAGCCTTTCCCCCTTCGCTCCATGCAAGCCCCCCGAGCACGCGACACTGCTCACTCCTAAATGTGGACCAGCACCACTGCATTGCCCTATGTGTGTATGACCTTATGGATATGCAATTGTGCGTCACCTTGGCATTTTAGAGTGCGCGGGCCTGTGCGCGGGCTGAGCTCCCCTTGCTCTACGCAAATGACAAAGTCTAGATCGTCTTGTTCAGTATGAAGAAAGATTCTGCTGATGGCAACAGCGCAGGCCGAGCGGCGCCTTCGCCTCGCGGCGACGAGGTCCCTGCTCTATAGCCTGCCAATTAACGAGCTGTTTGAGCTCCCTGGGCGGCCGCACGTCGTCTATCAGCTCCGCAGCTATGCTAATACTAGCAATCCGGAAGAAGCTGCATTGGCAGCTCGCAGTGACTCGCCCTTCCTCTTCAAGGCGTTCGAGACGGGGCAAATCGGCCCCAAGCGCCTTGCTCGCATCCATGGCGGCAAGCCGCGGGTCCACACCATTCATGAATACCTAGATTGGACGGTTACAGCCCAGGCGGCCGAGGGTGACGACGATCTGGTGGGTATGCGCATGTGCATGCCGACCGCCAACATCTTAGGCATTGGAGTGCCGCTCGCTCTCTTCTCCCCCTCGCAACATCAACACCTCCCCCTCCAAGCATATTACCCCTGGCTTCAGCTGACGCGCACGGTCTCTCACGTTCGCACGCAGGACTTCGGCGGCTTCCGCGTGCTGGTGATTCTGCCTCGGTACCGCAGCGGCTGGCCCCCGCCGGGCGGGGACGTCACGGCGGCGGAGGAGCTGCGCAAGCCCAGCGTCATGGGAGCCCCAAAGAGCCCCATACCCGTACTCCAGTCGCACGGAAAACCCGTTACAGCTGCGACCATCCGCTCCGGACCGGGCTACCTAGAAATTCCCTTCGTGGCCACGCACGAGAACAAGCGCGGGCGGGGCTACTGCAGGTGCGGACGGGATGTGCTCCGCACACATGGGGGCGCCAACCATGGGGATCCCACAGAGCGTGTCTGTGGTTAGATTGGATTCACGACACTATACCATGTGGCAGCCTCTCCTCCCGCACGGGTACCATTCCCTCGGACGACGCTCCAGCTACCTCCCGTTGAAGCTACGTCCACATGCTGCCACGCCCTTGCCTGACCCTCGTGCCACCCCTGCGCCTGCCGCTCCAGGTGTCTGGTGGAGGCCGTTGAAGAGATCGCTCGGACGCTGGGGCTGAAGCGCCTCATGCTGTGCAGTACCAACGACGCGTCGGTGCAGTCCACGTGGAAGCACCTGGGCTTCCACTACTGCCCGGACGAGCAGATGGAGGAGTGGGACATCCTGCACACCGACATGGTGTACCTGCAGAACACTACGCAGATGCAGAAGGACGTGCCGGCGCCGCGCCGCTTTAAGCCGGTGATAATCAAGCATGAGGACTTCAAGCAGCGCAGCTACGCGTTCGTGGGCTTCAAGCGCGCGCTGCCGCCCGCGCGGCGCCACCCACCGGCCAAGCGCGTCAGCAGCAAGGCGCCGCCCAAGAAGGCACCGGCCAACAGTGAGGTCAGCGAGCGCAGCGAATGCAGCAAGGACGACTCCCTGTCCGTAGCGGCGCGCACCGACCCCATCGGCGCCGGGCTGCTGCCCAACGGCGGCGGCGGCGCCAGCAGCTCCATGGTCGGCCGCGGCTCGCACGTCGGCGCGTCGCCACTGGGCATCGGCGCCGCCGGCACCACGCCACTTGGCGGGCGATTGCCCGGCGGCGATGAGCCGCTGATGGGCGGCGTGGCGGCGGGTGGGCTGCTGCACCCGCGTGACGACCTGCTGATGGCGGGTGGCGGGCCGCCCACACCGCAGCCCGCAGACGGCGAGCCGCTGCGGCCGCTGCACATGCACATGCCGGGCGACGGGCCCGGCACCTCGCACTCGGCACTGGGGCGGCCGGGCATGGATGGGCAGCTGCACATGGGCATGCTGCCGCCGCCGGGCGATCAGGGTTTGGGCTTGTGCGGGCCGGGCGGCCCCGGGCGGCTGCTGTGGCCTAACAACGGGCAACTTGGGTCGGAGGGGCTCGGACCAGGGCCGCCGCCATTGGGGGCGGGCGCTGGGCCAGGCAGCATGGGTGGCAACTTCGGCTGGCAGGGCATGGCTGGCGGTGGCGTTGATAACCTCTTGCAGCCGCAGCAGCAGCTCAGTTTGCAGCCGCTTCCCATGCAAGGCGGAAGCAGCATGGGCGGCGGCATGGGCGGCGGCATGGGTGGCGTCATGGGTGGCAGCTTGGGCGGCGGCATGGGCAGCAGCTTCGAGAGCTCCGGGGTGATGCGGCAGGGGCTATCACCGTCGCTGCAGCCCAACCCCGGCAACATGCAACTCAGCATGCAGGGCATGGGTCAAGCGCCGATGCTGCAGGGCAGTCCGCAGCCCGGGAGGCTCCAGCACAGCTCGCAGACTGGCATGATCCAGGGTAGCCCGCAGCTAGGAATGATCCCGACTGGGCCGCACCCCAATCTGCTGCAGGGTAGCCCGCAGCCAGGGCTGTTGCAGCCCGGCAGCAACCAGCAGCGCGGGTTGCAGGGCGGGCAGATGCAGGGCGGGCAGATGCAGGGCGGCATGCTGTCACTGCAGCCCGGCCCGCACGGCCAGTTCCAGAATCGGCCGCTTAGCAACATGCAGGGCGGCCTTTCGCCCAGCTTGCAGCAGCAACACCAGCACCAGCCCAACATGATGCTCAGCGGGCAGGGCGGCATGCCACTCAGCCTGCAGGGTGGTCCGCTGCAGGGCATGCACGGCTTGCAGCCGGGCGGGCAGGGTATGCCGCTCACGCTGCAGGGCGGCGGGGGCCCCATGACCATGCAGGGCGGGCAGCAGCCAGGCGGCCAGCTCACGCTGCCAGGCATGCAGCAGCAGGGGATGCAAGTGGGTATGCAGCAGCAGAACATGGGAAGCAGCCTCATGGCTGGCAGGCCCATGGGCATGCAGCCGGCCGCCACCGCATCCAATCTGCCGCACATTATGCAGCCGGGGAGTATGTCGCTGAGCAGGCAGCCCGGCAGCCAGCCCGGTCAGATGTTAGGCATGCAAGGTAGCCTGCAGGGCGGCATGCAGGGCGGCGGCATGTCAACGGGTATGTCCACGGGAATGCTGCCTAGTGGTATGGTGCCAATGACCAGTGGCATGATGCCCAGCGGCATGGTGCCGGTCATGCAGGGCGGCATGGTGCCGCAAGGAGGCCAGCAGGGCCTGGGCCACGGCGTCCAACCGCAGGGCCTGTACAGCAGCAGCATGCAGCTTGGGCCCGGGGCCGGGCAGCAACAGGTCGGCGGGCTGCCAGGCGGGAGGCCCATGAACATGGCGGGAGGGCAGCAGTCGCACATGCAGATGGGCCAGCCCGGGGTCCAGCAGCAGCGGCTTGTGCAGCCGCCGCCAGGAATGGGCTTCGTGCCGGCGCCCGGCACAGGATTCGGCGGACCGGGCATGCTGCCAGATGGCGCGGGGTGATTGGTGAACATGACGCAGCTTCTCGAAGGAGCGTGTAAACTGTACCTCTACTTGGCGTATTCTTGGCGTGTGTACTTTTGGGTGTGCGTGAAAGCAGGTGTGGGCTTCGGTTGTAAATGTGTGCGGACGGAGTGGTGCCATCCGCACCAAAGCAGCCGTTTTTGTTTCCAGCTATTTAGAGTAGCAGACAAGAGCTCAGTTTGGGTTTAGATGTAGGCTGCAAGGACTGTAGCGTGATTGCCAATGAGTGAGCACAAGAAGCAGGAATCAGCAGTCAGGGCAGGCGAGAGAGTCTCGAGATACGAGCGCACTGGACAGGACCAGGAAGTGTAGGACTTGCATGCTTTAGGCCGTAGCTGGTGTTCCATGTAAAGGCAGTCAGCGTGCAGCCGCGCACTGGGTGCCTGTAGCGAGTCGGTGTCTCGGTGAATGCGCCACACGCGTTTGGCCTGCGCCTGAATTTCGAACACCGCGAATGGGGAACCTGGTGCGACCGAGGACGGCGAGAAGTAGCCACGAAGGCACAAAGTACAGGAACAGCCAAAGCGGCTGTGAGTTAGGATCGGCCAAAGCGAAATAGGACACAGCGTATCTTTGAAAGTGACGGGACGCATGCGACGGCCTCGCAGGAGAGGCAGCCCCGAAGAGGAGACGTGAGAGGAGACCCTTGGGGAGACCCTCCCAGGTCAACCGCTCCACGCCCCCCCCACAGACCGACCGCTCTGCCTTTCAGCATCGCCATCGGTGTATATATGTACCTGAGTGATACAACCCATTGTAGTGGGGTGCGCGCTTGCGAGGGACACGGGCTGGGGATTCACTTGCCGCAAGACTGCAAGTGCAATTGCACCTCGCCTTGAAGCTGTGTTCAATATCGCAGCGTTTCGCGTGCAAGTAGTGGCGCATGCATTAAGTGGTTTTTGCCGCGAACCAAGCCTTGAATATGCTGGGAAAAGCCTCGCCGCCGCGAGCGCTTTCTCCTGCCGGGCCTGAGCCGCTTCCGACACGGTGCTAGGGCATTTTGTGGTGATATGCATTGCAACGCGACGTAGCAGATCGCTTTTAGGGGCGCAAATTGGGCTGGGTCGCATGGGGCATACGGGCCCATCGGGGAAGTTTGCGCCTAAAGCCTCGCCGCCTTGCCCAGGCTCTCCCTTATTACACCTCGTGGTGGGTGTCTTTTAACATAGCGGCTGCATAGAAGCCGTCACCCCTTCCCCTGAGTGGGCCTTTGTAGAACAAGGCGTGAAAAATGGTGAGGCGCTCCAGCCGACACCTCTCCTTTTGCTCTCGCGGCCGGCTCTGCCGGTCCGCTAGGTCTGCTGGGCAGCTTAGCGTGACTTTCTTGGTCCTGGACTGTTGGTTTGGCGCTGCAGGTGAAGTTCACCATGGAGGAGATCCGTGCGCTCATGGACAAGCCTCACAACATCCGCAACATGAGTGTGATTGCTCATGTGGACCACGGTAAGCTCCTCTGCTATGCTCAAGATGCTTGGACTGCGCTAACTGGGCGTGTCGCGCTGATGTGCAGGCAAGTCGACCCTCACCGACTCGCTGGTGGCTGCGGCCGGTATCATGGCCGTCGAGCAGGTGCGCCGCCAAGAGATCCCCCCGCGCACCGACCCCTTCCGACCGCCCCTATTGACGCATTTTACATTTTCTCCTGCAGGCCGGCGACGCCCGCCTGACGGACACCCGCGCCGACGAGCAGGAGCGCGGTATTACCATCAAGTCGACCGGCATTTCGCTCTACTACCAGATGACCGATGACGACCTGAAGAACTTCACTGGTCAGCGTGATGGCAACGACTATCTGGTGAACCTGATTGACTCGCCCGGTCACGTCGACTTCTCTTCGGAGGTGACCGCCGCGCTGCGCATTACCGATGGCGCTCTGGTCGTCGTGGATTGCGTGGAGGGTGTGTGCGTGCAGACCGAGACTGTGCTGCGCCAGGCCCTGGCTGAGCGCATTCGCCCGGTGCTGACCGTCAACAAGATGGACCGCTGCTTCCTGGAGCTGATGCTGGAGGGTGAGGAGGCCTACACCACCTACCTGCGTGTGATTGAGAACGCCAACGTCATCATGGCCACCTACCAGGATGAGGCCATGGGCGACATCCAGGTCTACCCCGACAAGTCGACCGTGTCCTTCTCCGCCGGTCTGCACGGCTGGGCTTTCACCCTGACCACCTTCGCGCGCATGTACGCGTCGAAGTTCGGCACTGATGAGGCCCGCATGATCACCAAGCTGTGGGGCGACAACTTCTTCGACCCCGCCACCAAGAAGTGGACCACCAAGCAGACCGACTCGCCCAGCTGCAAGCGCGGCTTCGTGCAGTTCATCTACGAGCCCATCAAGCAGATCATCGAGCTGGCCATGAAGGACGCCAAGGACAAGCTGTGGCCCATGCTGGAGAAGCTGAACGGTGGGCATGGTGTGGTGGGTGGTTCGGGCCGCGGTTTGGGGGTTAACGGTTGGTCATGGTCAACTGACTGGATCGGCCGGCGGCATCGGCCGGGCAACTCGGGGCAGTTGGCGTCTGCTCCTGCCGGTTCTCACACGTCCCAGTTCTCTTGTGCGTGCGTCCTGGCATCTGACTAACAGCTGCACATGTCCCTGTGCTACGTTCAGTGATCGGCCGCCTCAAGTCTGACGACAAGGAGCTGAGCGGCAAGCCCCTGATGAAGCGCATCATGCAGAGCTGGCTGCCCGCCAACGAGGCGCTGCTGGAGATGATCGTCTACCACCTGCCCTCGCCCGCTAAGGCCCAGCGCTACCGCGTGGACGTGCTGTACGAGGGTCCCCTGGACGACACCTACGCCACCGCCATCCGCAACTGCGACCCCAACGGTCCCCTGATGGTGTACATCTCCAAGATGATTCCCACCGCCGACAAGGGCCGCTTCTTCGCCTTCGGCCGTGTGTACTCCGGCAAGGTGGCCACCGGCGCCAAGGTCCGCATCATGGGCGCCAACTACATCCCCGGTGAGGGTTGCTGTAGGGCTGGTGGCGGGTGGCGGGCAGTTGCGAGGGGCGCTAACACGCGGGCAACAGGGTGGGCTATGGGCTGCAAGGAACCTGGAGAGCTGTACTGAGCAGCAGTCGTTTAGTTAAGAGGGGTCCAGTTTGAAGCGAATGGGGTGTAAGTGAGGACGCGCTGCTTTTGGGGCTGTGGATGCGTGTATGGGGGTTTGGTCGGGCTGCCAACGTATCCCACAGCTCACACCTCGATAAGCCTCCAAGCCAAGCCCCTTCTGACTTGCGCCGCTTCTCGCGTTCCCCCCCTCCTCAGGCGAGAAGAAGGACCTGTACAACAAGTCGGTGCAGCGCACCGTGCTGTGCATGGGCCGCAAGCAGGAGGCCGTGGAGGACGTGCCCTGCGGTAACACCGTGGCGCTGGTGGGCCTGGACCAGTACATCACCAAGACCGCCACCATCACCAAGGAGGGCTGCGACGACGCCTTCCCCATGAAGGCCATGAAGTTCTCCGTGTCGCCCGTCGTGCGTGTGGCCGTGGAGCCCAAGAACGCCTCGGACCTGCCCAAGCTGGTGGAGGGCCTGAAGCGCCTGGCCCGCTCGGACCCCATGGTGCAGTGCATTATCGAGGAGACCGGCGAGCACATTATTGCCGGTGCCGGTGAGCTGCATCTGGAGATTTGCCTGAAGGATCTGCAGGACGACTTCATGGGCGGCGCTGAGATCAAGGTGAGCGCGTCCGCGTCGGCTGCGGGGAGGAGGGATAGTCAAAAGGGTCGGGAGGGCACCGGGGGCGGTGGGCGCCTGGGCGGGCAGGCGGGAGGGGTCAGATAAGGACACGGCGAGCGCAAGTGAGGGCGTCAGTCTGTTGCAATCCAATGATGGGCCACAGTCCACTCTGTCGCATTGGCCAACACAACAACTGCGGGCAACCTCTTTCGTGCCACCACCAAAGAGCATTGCCCCCTCGCACCGCGTCTAACCACCACGACGCTCCTTCTACGCACCCTCTGCTGCAGATCTCGGAGCCCGTGGTGTCTTTCCGCGAGACCGTGACCGCCCAGTCGGACCACACCGTCATGTCCAAGTCGCCCAACAAGCACAACCGCCTGTACATCCAGGCCCGCCCCATGGAGGACGGCCTGGCTGAGGCTATCGAGTCTGGCCGCGTGGGCCCCCGCGACGACCCCAAGATTCGCTCCAAGATCCTGTCAGAGGAGTTCGGCTGGGACAAGGAGATCGCCAAGAAGATCTGGTGCTTCGCCCCCGACACCAACGGCGCCAACATGATGATTGACGTGACCAAGGGTGTGCAGTACCTGAACGAGATCAAGGACTCTTGCGTTGCCGCCATGCAGTGGGCGTGCAAGGAGGGTGTCCTGGCGGAGGAGAACATGCGCGGCATCGTCTTCGAGTTCATGGATGTGGTGCTGCACACCGACGCCATTCACCGCGGTGGTGGCCAGATCATCCCCACCGCCCGCCGCGTGATCTACGCCGCCGAGCTGACCGCCCAGCCCCGCCTGTGCGAGCCCGTCTACCTGGTGGAGATCCAGGCGCCTGAGCAGGCGCTGGGCGGCATCTACTCCACCCTGAACACCAAGCGCGGCATGGTGTTCGAGGAGATGCAGCGCCCCGGTACCCCCATGTACAACATCAAGGCCTACCTGCCCGTCGTGGAGTCGTTCGGCTTCACCTCGGTGCTGCGCGCCAACACCGCTGGCCAGGCCTTCCCCCAGTGCGTGTTCGACCACTGGGACGTCATGCCCATGAACCCGCTGGACAAGGGCACCCAGGCCAACACCCTGGTCACCAACATCCGCACCCGCAAGGGCCTCAAGCCCGAGCCCGCTCCCCTGTCCGAGTACGAGGACAAGCTCTAAATGCGCGGCCTGCTTGCGATTGCGGCCTGTCTTCGTTCATGGGGACAGGCGCGCGCAGCGGCGGCGGTGGAGCCGGGTGCTGGGGCCCGCCTGGCAGCGCTGTCGCAGCGGCGGCGTGACCAACGGCAGCGGCGGCATGTGGTTCTTGGGTGATCGAGGAGGATCCAGCAGCGGCGGCGGGGGCTCCTAGCAGGCGCTGGGGCGGCGGCGAGCGGCTTTGCGGCTGTGGCGTGGCGGCACTGGCGCGGCGGTAGGGTCTTGAGGTGTGCGCACCTCCTGCAGTCCGGTTATGCACGTGCGGTCTGTAGCGGGCTGGCGGATGTCGTAACGACAGCTAGCGAAGGTTGCGCTGTGATGCCGAGCAAGTGGCGCTGAACGTGTGTGGGCCGACGGGGTTGTAGCGAACCGGGACCAGCTCGGGGCTGATTGTGTGTTGTTAAGAACACAGTAGGGGTAGCACTTTCATTAGCCAGGTACCGAAGCCGCGGGCAGGAATGACTCGGGCGCGCATGGTTCAGGCGTCTTGCAGGTGTGTGAGAACTCTCAAAGTGTGCGGTGGACTAGTGGCGGTGACGCCGTAGGTGGGTGGCGGTAAATAGCGCTTGCGCGCCTGTTCTTGCCGACCCGGCAGGGCGGGGCTGCAGCAACGTGATGGTGCAACGCCTGCCGTAAATGGTCCATATGCGGAACAGTGCGCAGACTCGTCTGAGTGATCGTGTGACACAAGTAGGTTACGGGTTGACCAATGACATGCGCAAGGGGTTTCGCACGCAAAGGGTTGGCACCAAATGCCACCCGCGCTATTCGGGATTCGAGATGTTCGCTGCACGCGACTAGCGGCAGATCAAAGAACAAGCGAAAGCTCGACGTCTCTTCCACTCGTCCTGGGTAAAGTGGGATTTGGGACAGGGCGGATGATGGAAGCATGGAGGCGGGGGAGGTCAGTGCCAGAATTCTAACAGCCGGGTGTCGCCAGAATCGCAGCAAACTCGGAGAAGGTTGCATCTCAAGCGCTGAAACAAAATAAAGGATGAACTTCAACGACGGACAGGCGCTCAGTCGCAGCTTCCAAGACTTCGCTAGGCAGCCAGGTGTCGCAGCGCTGGTGGAGCAGGCACAGCGCGAGGAGCTGAGCCAAGTGCTGCAGCAGCAGGATGCGGCGTTGATGGAGGATCTGAGGTGCAAGGTGAGCAGGCGCACAAGGGGGAGAGCAGGGCGCGGACGGGGGCTCGGCACACGAGCTTGCGAGGGCAGCGAGGTTGGCAGGGAGCCAGCCCTGCAGCACGCTTTGAGAATGCATGCGTTACGGCATTTGCGTAAAACTATTTACCATATACGTGCTGCGGTGGCATGCAGCCCTGCCTGTTCTCGCAGCCAAGTTGGCTGGCTGCAGCGCCCGGCCCGGCTACAGCCGTGGTGGGGTGGCGAACTTCTTGCGTCCCCTGGGCTCCTGCCATACACGCGCAGGTCGACGCTGCTGACGCTGCCACCAGAGCGGCGCTAGCCCCGTACCTCACCATCCCAGTCCTGGCACGTCTTGTGGGCAGCCTATTCAATGACCCGGGCACCGTGAGTTAGACCCGGGCTGAGCGAGTATGACCCGGGCTTAGCCGCAGTCCTTGCTGCCTGCCCGCAGCCCCTGCAGCTGTAGCGGGTGGGTCCTTGCCAAGCTGTGCTTGCCACACTAGCCGGCCACACCGAATACGGTACGCCATCGAATGCAAGGCAGCCTCTCTTTCGCACTCCCGCACATGCGCATACACAGGACGTGGCGGCGTGGGCGGCCAACCCCCAGGTGCAGTCCATGCTGCGGCGGGCGCGGCGCATGCTGCAGCGGGGCGAGGTCAGCGAGCAGCAGCTGGAGGCGGCGCTGCTGACATACCTCAAGGTGGGCGCAATGGGGCCACATGTGTGCGGGACACGTGTGTGGGGAGGAGGAAGGGGGGTCGTGCGCACAGGGAGCGATAGCTCGGGGCTCTGGCGGCATAAAGGTACGCGTATCACCGCTTGCTGTTCGTTGAACCCCGCCCCCGCCTCTGCGCAGGGCCCGGACAACCCGGGGCGTGCGGAATTCAAGCAGCTAGCCACACCGCATCTGGCCAACGCCACGCCCGAGCAGCTGGCGGCGGCGCTCAATGAGCAGGTGTGCGGAGAGCGCAACTGCAGCCCGCTGCCACCCAGCACTCTGCACGCCGCGCGCAAGCTAGCAGCAGTACTGATGCGCACACGCACATACGCACACACACACACACACACACACACACACACACACACACACACACGCACACGCACACGGTGTCATCCCCTTCCTCTTGTGCCTTCCTAGCTCACAGAGGGAGAGGGAGAGGGGGTTGTAGATACCAGCCCAAACTAAACCAAACCCAATGCAATAGAGTGAGGAGGAGAGCGGAAGAAGGAGAGAGCGAGAAAGCACGTTGTAGCTGATTTTGCCCATTCATGCCCCGGCGCCCGCAGCTAGAGGAGCGGCAGCAGGGAAATGCGGCCTATCGGGCCGGTGACATGCAGGCGGCGCTGCGACACTACACAAGAGGGCTGGCGGTGCTGCGTCTTCTCCGGCCGGCGGGGCCGCAGGATCAGGCGTTGTTGCAGGAGGCTGCGGTGAGTGGCTTGAAGTTGGGCTGGGCCCGGGCTCGGCAAGCTCGGAAGCAACAGCTGTTGCTGCGAAGAGTAACGAGAGAACTGTGGTGCAGCATTGTGGCTTAAGACCGCCTCCCTTGTTCTCCCCTGTGCGGCTCGCAGGTGGGCCTGCAGCTGAACAGCGCGGCGGCGCAGCTGGCTGCGGGCGCCGCCGGCACGTGTGTGGACCTGTGCAGCGAGGTGCTGGCGGCGGCGCCGGGGCACCCGACAGCGCTGATGCGGCGGGCGCGGGCGCACGTGGTGCGGCACGACTACCAGGTGCGGGGCGGCGTACCTGGCACCATCGCACAGGACTAGGAGGGGGCCTGGGCAGTGGCGTGTGAAGGACTGCGCTGTTAAGCCGGCATGGTGCGGTTTGATGGCATTACTGCACGGGTACGGCAAATCAACGTTAGGTGCCGGGACGCTTGCAGGGAGAGCCAACTACGGGTCTAGCCGTGATCGCCCTGCACGCCCTGCCCCCGGCATCGGTCCCGCTGCCGCACAGGCTGCTGAGGCGGACCTGCGCGCGGCGGAGGTGGCGGACGCGGCGGCTGGAGGCGCACGTGCTGCGGAGCTACGGGGCCTGTGGGCAGAGCTACGGGCGCAGCGGCAGCGGGATCGCCAGGCGGACCGGGGCGTGTGGGGGCGCGTGTTTGCGCCGCCACCGTCATGAGCTTGTGTCGTGTGGGCGTTGGGCCGGGGACTTTCAGTTGGCACGCCGGCAGACTTCCAGAGTGCAGTCAGCTGGCAAGGCGGCAGGAGCCTGAAGGTCAGGCAGCTGGGCCGCAGGAGCCGGGACGAACATATCGGATGATGTGCGTGTGCGTGTGCGCCAAACAAACGCAAAGGTACACGTGTGGCTCGGGAGTCGGGACAGCCTGGGGGCGATGCTGGTTGGCGCAGTGACAGAGACAGGGCATTCATCTGTGCATGCCCCCACTTAAGTCAGGGCCCATGGGGCTGAGCGCTCCCGCTGAAGTGAGCTGAGGCCATTGGCTGCCGGTGGAGGAAGGGCACAGCATTTAAGTGGCGTGCGTGTTACTTCTTGGCGTGTCTCATGCCAACACGTTGGGTTTGTCGTCCCCTGCCCGCAAACACGCTGCCCAGAAGGACGCGCTTGTCAGCGCCCATCACAGCACAGAAGCACAGCTCACGATCCGACCAAGCCAGGGATGCTGGGCACACCCTGGCCCCAGCTACATCGTGGAGACACTCACAAACGCACACGGCCTACGTGTTCGCTTTCCGTATGACCCCCACCACATACACACACACACACACACACACACACACACACACACCACACATACACACACTCCATGCGCTTGTCGTTTCTCTTGAACACACACTAACCGCTGCTTCCCAACAACCCAGCAACGCCAGCGGTGCCCTGCAACGTCCGATATGAAAGCCTAGATAGCTTGCAGCGCCGGGAATCAAGGAGTCGCTTGCAACACTGTAACAAAACCTTATTCGCAATGGGCATGCAGTCCATTGCGTGATCAAAGGCTCCATCAATGCGCATGAATGTGTTGCGGCGCAAAAGTGCACGAAAGAATATGAATAAGCAGTATACTGTACACGTATGGAACCCGAGCGGGGCAGTGACCCCTAGCAGGCCCGTCTTTATTGAGGCAATGAAAACGCGCGCTGGAGTTTTCGTCGGAGAAAGGGCCTGCGAGGAGTGTCTCGCAGCACCGGCAACTTATTACGGCATGTGTTGAGATGCGTGCTCTGCATCCCTCCACCTTGCTAGCAACCAACTCGCAGGGGAGTGTCTTTCAACTCCGGCGACGGTTCCGTCCGGGTCACGCCTACACACACGCACACACACACGCACACACGCAAACACGCACACACACACACACACACACACACACACACACACACACACACACACGGTGCTGCCGGCAAGGCGGCCTTACCTTGAAGTGCGCGGTACGAAAGCTCACAGCACAAAACTATCGCCAAGGGGGCATACCCCGCCAATCCACTTATCCACTTCATTTTCTGCATACATACATGGCAATGCAGCGTATGTTCAATACGCAAACCCATAATGCAAGCCGCTACTGTCAAGCCTAGGACAGCGCGGCGCCGGCGTCCGTCAAGTTGCCCACCGCGCCACGCGGCTTGCCGTAGTAATCATCGCCCGCCGCCGCCAGCCGCGGCACCGACCGAATCGCCGGGCTGCCGCTGCCGGGCCGGTAGCCGCGGCTGATGTTCACCTTGGCGTCTCCCTCCACGCTGCCCGTGTCACCCGACAGGTACGCCTGCCAGCCCGCCAGCCCGCCATCATACCCAGGGCCCAGGGGCGGCGCACGGCGGTCCACATACCGCCCAGCGGGTGCCGCCGCCGTGCCGCCGTCGCCGCCGCCACTGCTGCTGTTGCTACTGCCGTAGGAGCTGGTTGCGGGGCGGTAGTAGTAGTTGTTTGCAAAGGACAGGGTGGAGGTGTTGGTGAAGGGCGTGTACACGGCCAGGGCGCTGGGGTCGGCGTTGGGCACGCCGCCGCATTCGGACAGGGTGCAGTCGGCGTTGATGCAGTAGCAGCCGCTGTCCAGCACCTCCATGGCGCTGGAGGGGATGAGCTTGATGTCCTGGATCTCAGACAGCAGCGCGTCCCACTGCGTCGTGGCCTCGCCTGAGCAGGCGGAAGAACACGGTACACAGGATGGCGTGTGGGCGCATGGCGAGTGGATGGGTGCTATCGTGTGGGCGAGGAGTGGATCCAGAAACGCCTGTACCAGGCTTGCAACTTGCCGGCCCTTCCCCCGCTGATCGCAGGCGCGCACACCACAAGGCGAATGCCAACCGTACGTGGCTCACCCGAGAAGTACCAGGGAGAGCCGTTGTCAGCAAAGATGCCGCCATACGTTTTAAGCGCCGTACAGAAGATGCGCGCCGTGCGCTTTAGTGGCGAGCAGTCGTACGAGGCGTTTAGTCGTACACGCAGGCCCATGGGCGGCGCGTCAGGACCCGTGTAGCCGGCCGGCGCGAAGTGGGTTGCGGGCGGGACGTAGGCAGCACGGGAATTGGGGCCCGTGAAGCGAATGGCGTGATCTGCGCGGGTGGCGAGCGGCGCAACGAGGAGGTGAAGGCCCCACCCAGGTCAGAACTTCCGCCAACATATAAGCAGCTGCCCCTGAAACTCTGCAAGACCCAGCCCTAGCTAGTACCGCATCCTCCCATACTCCAGTTTCCGCGTTTGCCGCCTGCCCCTGCGCTCACCGATGTAGCCCCGCACGATCTCCTCATACCGCACCAAGCCCGGCAGTATGGCAAGGCCCGCGGCGTCAGCGGAAGTCCAGCCCAGCGGCCGCCCCAGCGCGTTGCGCGACAGGTTGAAGCGCGCCACAATGTCAACCTGTATGTGGGGCGTGTGAGGGGGGAAAGGCAAGTGAGGTAGGGTTTGGTTGAAGGCCCGAGAGGACCTGAAGGCTGGCCGTTGCAGTTGCCCTGGACGCAAGGCGAGCACACCATGAAGCAATCCATGCACATCCACCCCGAGCAAGCTTACCGTCCAGCGGTTGGTGGTCAAGTTGAGCGCAGGCGGGAAGCTGCGGTAAAGGCCAGGGCAGGCAGGCAGCAGGCACGTTCAGCCAGTAATTTTACCGCAGACACTACCCGCTTGGACCCTGGGCGCTGCGTCCCCACTTTCCTGGGCTCAGAGTCTGCTAGCCCCCCGCCCCGCGTACGACGCGCGACGCTGCACTTACCCGCACTTTCACACATGCCCACAGGTGCAACCGCACCCCCGAAATCGGGTTTGTTTTCCTCCCGCTACGCCCACGAAACGCATTGCCGCAACCGCAGCCTGCGCCCACCTCCTCCACGCCTCGTACAGCAGGCACGTGGCGTTGTCAACCACCAGGATGTGGCGGTCACCGCCGCACGTGGTGTCCGGGCAGTTGGCGTAGGCGCCCTCCACGGGTGTGTTGGGCGGAAAGGGGAAGGTGGAGGTGGGGCCCCGATCCGACTCACCAGGGTACCCGTGCGGGCCGATGTCGATCTGGGGGTCAGTGGGCACAGACGTGGGCTGGGGTGCTCAGTACCGTGCTCAACATGCGTGGCAAAGTGGGTGGTTTCACAGTGCGGGCTAGTGTACGACAGGCGGGAAATGCTGATTGGCATGCTCGTAAAGTGTGTGCGCATGAATGCCCGCTCGCTGCAACTCGCACCTACCTTCACCAGCTGCGTGCCCCGGCTGCTGTCCACTACTAGGAAGGGAATGCCGTACAGCACACGCGTGGCGCCACTGCCGTACCCGCCGCCAAAGTCAGGGTGCAGACCACCGCCGCCAATACGGGCACGGAGCGCGTCGCCGTTGGGGTGCAGGGGCAGCGCCCGCACGTCCATGTGCCAGGCATGGTCGCGTGGGAACATGGGGCAGGCGCCGTCGGCGTCGCGGCCCTGCTCGCCTGGGGCATTGATGTAAGCCTCGGCGAATGGCATGCCGCCCAGTTGGCGGCGGAGCAGGTGAGCATTCTGAGGAAGATCTCGGTGCTCACTGCTGTCAGTGTCAGGTGAGACAGCTTGTGGATCCGGTGTGGACCGGAGCAGGTGGCGGTGGTGACGGTGCCCCGCGGCTGTGCTTGTGTTAGTGGTGCTCGTGCCGGCAACAGGGCAGGCGGCCGTGGTGTTGGTGCCAGAGGAGTTGGTGGTCGGCAGCTGCGGCAGGGAGGTGTTGAGATTGCGCGTGAGCAGGGACGCCTGCATGATGCGTGCCTCCAGCACCAGCGAGGCTGAGGCCGGGCCGCCCAGCACCACGATGTTGTTCTGAGGGTAAACAGCGGATGAGCGGATGAGCGGAAAGAGGGGACGAGGGGATGGGGCTAAAGACCGGATGAGTGTATGAAGGTATGAGGGGACTAGGGGATGCGGTGGGGAATGGCGGGAGGCAGCGCTGACGAGGTGACAGGTGGCGCATAGGAGGGATTGGGGCTGGGCCTGTCACACCAGCTCAAAGCCCATAGCGCAAGACCGAGTTCATGTAAGCGCAATGAGTGGTTAGCGCACCGCCGGTGAATTTTAACCCCTTGACGTCTGTTGCGTGGTTGCGCTCACCTTGAACGTTATGTTGGTGTTGGGCGCAGCCACCTCACGCAATGGGCTCAACAGCTTGGGGGACAGATTGAGCAGCACGCCAGCCTGCAGGAAGCAGACGTGTGTTGCGGTCCAGGAAAGCAGTCAGGACGAACCGCCATAGCCGCAGCCTGCAGCCTCGTGGACCGCCCTTGGGCTCACCACTCACTAGTCACTACCTAGCTCGTGTGTCCGCACGGGCACAGTCACGGGCGCACGCACCTGCATGGACGCCGCCACCCCCAGCAGTGTGTTGTGGACCACCACCGCGTCACGTGCGCTGTAGAAGGCGATGCCCGCGCCCGCGCCGCCGTGGATGATGTTGTTCCGCACACTGCGGGAGAGCGGCAGCACACCATACATACACGGTTACGACTTACGACTGCAGCGCACATACGGAAAGTTGATACCGGTGCAGCAATGCTGAGGGCGCCCCTGATCACTTACACTGAGTTTATGTTGTCGTGCCAGGAGCCAGTGCTGCTGCGCGCCCAGTCCACATTCATGTAGGCGACCTCGGTGTTGTCGGAGCCAAGCAGGATGCCGCGGCCGCCGAAGTCCCTAGGGGTAAGGGATGGAATGGCACACACCAAAGTTGATGTTACAGCACGGCGACGCCATGCCCGGGCTGCCGGGCAGCTCACTCAGCAATGGTCACCTACCAGACACCACACGCCGCCGCTGTGCTGATGCATCCCTGCTAAGCTAACTCACTTTATGAAGTTGCGCTCGACGAGGCAGTTGCGCGCGCCGCCTCCCAGGCGGATGGCGGTCTCGCCCGCGCCCGTGATGTTGCACTGCCGGATGGTTAGGTCGCCGCCGCCGCGCACCTGTGCACACCACCACCCAGTTAGCACTCCCCCAGTTACTTCATGTATGTACGCCGCCACACAGCACAGCCCGCCCGCCCCCCGATTCCACAAGCACAGCACGCACCTCGATGCCCGCCTGCGCCGGGCTGCTGATGACTATGTTCTGCATAACCACGCCGTAGATGAAGGTGGACAGCTTGATGCCGTGCAGACCGCAGCCCGTCAGCGCCATGTTCTGTGCAGGTGTTGAGAAAGAGAGAAGGCAGCGGACGGAAAAATGGTCAGTGCGCAAAATACAGGAAAGAATTGAGTGCACAGGTCAAGGGTAAAGAGCAAGGGACTGACATAAACCGCGCTGCTGACCTGAATGTAGGACAGGCGGGGCCCCACCGCCGTCTTGCCGGCTGTGGCCAGGTACCAGGCCCAGTAGGCTGAGGTGCCGCTGCCGGCGCCCTCGTTCAGGTGGATGCAGCTACCGGTGGCGCCACCAGACATGGCCACGTCTGCGGCATCAGAGTTTCGTAACATACGAGTTGACAACAAAGTTGCTTGCATGAGGGCCTAGGTAGTTTGTTTCCCCCGTTCTCCCATTGCGTTCCTGCTACCTTGCAAGACTGGAACACGTGGGGGAGATTGACTGTTGGGGGCAAGCCCAACCAATTCAATCGCTCACCGAAGTTGTTTAGGTTGATGGCGGCCGCACCACCGTAGAAGCCGTCGCCGGTGCGAATGCACGGCTTGTCTCCGGTGGCGTTGCACAGCACCAGCGCGCGCTTGCCGGCCGCCAGGTCAGCTGGGTAGGTGGTGATGGTCACGTTAGGCCGGTAGATGCCAAAGCCGCCCGCGTGCGTCTGGGCGCGCAGCAGAATCCGGTCGCACTGCGCCGGCAAGGCACACACGGGCACACGTTCAAGGCCCACACCGTGGGGCGGCATAGGTGAGCGTGCGGGGGAGGGTGGGTGGGTAGGGTGATGGGAAATCCACGAGCGTGTGCAGCCGCAGCGGAACACCCCAACAGCCTCTTGAACGGCCCACGCAGCCCGCGCCCACCTGGTTAATGTTGACCAGTGCGGCCTGGATGGTCTTGAAGGGCCAAGCATACGAGCTGTCGTACACAAACGCCTGGTTGTCCGTGCCGTTGAGTGAATCCACCACCAAGTCCTGATGGTGGGGAGAGAAGCCATGTGGCGCAAAAGGTGGGAGCAGGCTTGCAGAGGGGGGCCCTCTGCATCCCCTGATCTCAACGCAACACACAAACACGCATCGCAACCGCAGCCCAAGGCCTGCCCTGCCAGAGTGCTAGTAACGTGCCATCTCATTGCCCGCCCATCGCTCCGTGCCGCACCTTGCACACGCGCGTACGCCAAAAATCGTACGGCCACTGCTTGTCGTACACCGGCTTCTGTGCTGCACCGTTGTACGGCGCCCGAGCCGAAAATGCAGCCGGCACCGGCGGCAACGCGCCCACCACCTTGACCGGCGTGCCGCTGACATTTGTCGACTGCACCGCGCCTGCGTCGACTGGGCCCGTGCTTGGCCGCTTGCGGCCGTAGAAGTCGTCAGTCACCACCTGAGCACTGCCGCGGCCGGGCAAGCTGCGGGCGGCGCGGCGCACCGCAGGGCTGCATGGGAAGAGCGGGCCGAAGTCGGCGCCCAAGCGCGGGTCCGCCTCGGTACTGTTGACGTCGCAGAAAGACTGGCGCAGCCGGGAGGAGCAGTGGGCGGCCCAGCCGCTGGCGTTGCCCACAAAGGTGCTGTTGAGCCGCTCGTCCTCCAGCATGGCGCCCTTGCCCCACTGGAACACAGACCCGCCCAGGCCTGTGTGTTAGAAAGCACAAGGAACACACCACGCAAAGACAGTGTAAAGGCCTGTGTGTGTGCGTGTGTGTTCATTTGTAAGACATGCAGAGCAGAACGGAGGCTTCAGGCGTGTGCACTCCAAGTCAAAGCAGGTGCGCGCATTCGCAAGCGAGGCCGCCCCACAACACCGCACCGCCTTGCCCGCATAATGCCCAGCGCCCATGCCACCCACCGCAGGCCCCCCAAACCACACCCTCCGCAGCCCTGCTCACCCGCTTGGTCGTAGTACACGTTGTAGGCCATGACTAACGAGGTGCTGTTGCCCACACCTGGATCCAGACCGCCCGCTCGGATCTGGAACACGGGTCCCGCCCGCGCTGCGGGCTCCCTAACCAACAAGTTGCCCCACACCACTGCGTTGGCGCAGGGCGTGACTGTGCCGCTGTCGCGCGGGGTGGCCGCCAGAAGGATGGAGGCCTGGGCCGTGGCCTGTGTGTGCCACAGCGTGTTGTGCGCAATGACGGCGCCGTATCCTGCCCACACGTTGATGCCGGCCTATGAGCGGGGATGATAGGATGGGTGCGGTGGGGCAAGTTGGCACTGTCACTCGACGCGGGATGAATTGAAGTGCGTTGTCGACGGGTTGGCGCCGAGTGGAAAAGCTTGCTCAAGATTGCATGCAGCTTACACGCGCCACCCCTGCCTGCCAAACACCCGCTCTGCGCCATTAAACAGCAGCAGACGCAACCACACACCATGCTAATGCCGACCAGTATGTTGTTGCGGGCAGTTGCGTTGATGCTCTCGTACAGCGTCGGGTTTGCCGCCGTGTCAAAGTACTCCGTGTCCGTGTCAAACCCCAGGTTGAAGCCAAACCCGGTCCGCTCCACGTAGTTCCGCTCCAGCAGCGCCCGCGAGGAGCCGCCAGCCAGGTGCACGCCGGCGCCGGGGATACTGTGGGGGCGGGGAAGAGCGGGCGCTTGGGCATCTGACTTCGTATTCGCGTTGCGGTGCATTTTACTTGCGGATGCGCCAGAAGCGTCATGCACACCACCTGGCGAGCTCAACGGGTGACTACGCTCAGCGACCAAACTGGCAGGCGCGGCGCCATGTGTGCCACCGACCACCCCCGTTCCCCCAGCTCACTCACTCGTGCAGATAGCAGTCTCGCACCGTCACATCGTGAGCCTGTACCGCCTCGATGCCGTGGCCCGCCACCCGCAGCCGCGCGCCCGTGTTGTGGACCTCACACGACTTGAACGTCACATTCGTGGCCTGACACGTAGCGGCGGGGACGGGAGGGCTTCCAGGGTGAGCCCGCCGGACAGGGGCGCACGACTGCATGAGCGAGACAGCAGCCGGCAACAAGGCAAGGGCCTGGCGTGTTCCGCGGCGTGTGCTCGGCGGCTCACCTTCATGACCAGCTTCACGCCACTGCTGCCCGTGTCGTGGATTCTGTACAGGCAGTTATGGTAGGAGCTGCTCTGAAAATAGCAATCAACATGTCCGAAGATGCTCCCCAGCCTCACTTCCCCTCCACTGGTTCCGGGCAGCCGACTGCCAACCCGGCACCGCATAAGCTGCGGTACTCACCGCACATTCTGGATGAGTGCATGCTTGGCGGCCCGCCCCTGCGCCGAGCGCTCCGCCGCCGTGCCGTAGTTCTCCCACGTGGTGAAGAACATGATGCCTGTGGTGCAGTGGGTGTGGGTGTGGCGTGGTGTGATGTGGTGTGGTGTGGTGTGGTGTGGTGTGGTGTGGTGTGGCGTGGTGTGATGCGGTGTGGTGTGGCGCGGTGTGGTGTGGTGTAGTGCGTGTCCGCGGGAGCGCCAGGTCAGGAAGGACGTTTGCGTGGTGGATGACACTCGCGGTGCTTACCGTAATAGAAGCCGCCTGTGATCTCCAGGTTCTGGATGACTAGGTAGTCCGCGTTGGGCCTGCCGCCATCAGCCACACGGTGAGAATCGATGAGGAGGGAGGAGTGTCAGGATGTCAGTAGCACTGGCGTCTGAGGCCAGGCGTACTAGGCGTTTTGTGTGCCCAATCTGGATGTCCTCACGCCCCGGGGCCTTTGTCCGCCTCACCTGACAGTGATGACGTTGACGGCGTTCTGCGGGTCATCCAGTGGCAGCGACAGCACCGCCCAGTGGCTGGGGGCGCTCTGCAGCGTGATGCCAGCCCGCTCGATGTTGAGTGCACCTGCGTGCGTTGGGCGGGTGGGCGCGTGGGGTGCGCGGCTTGACAGCATATGCAATGCGGCGCAGGGAGGCAGCCTGGCTAAATGGCGGCCCCCGCTGCACGCACTGTATGCGTGCGCTGCTGACTCCCGCACGCACCAGGGTAGGCTCCGGTCTTCAGGAAAATGCGGTCGCCCGGCCAGGCCTCAAACAGGGCCTTGGTGGGGTAGCGGAACGGCAGGTCGGTGTGGCCGCTGCCGGCCTCGTCGTTGCCGTACGTGGCGACGTACCAGATGCGCGAGACGGCCCCTGTGCACGGCGACACACCGGCGCAGGCCGCGAACGTAAGTAGCCAGCACGCCCAGAAGCCACGGCGCTTTAAGGCGCAGGCAGGGCGTCTGGCGCATGAAGTAGCCCGGGGCGGAGGGCCATGGGGTTCTCCAAGGCTGCACACCCACGGCGCAGGCGGCCGCAGCACCCACGGGCAGGCCGCGCTCACCCAGCTTGACGGGGTAGGTGGCGTTGGGCGGCTGCGCCCCTGCTGCGGTGCTGTAGGTCAGGCTGAGCGCGGGCCGGCGCGCCATGGCGTAGGGCCCGCTGTATGCGCTGCCCACCAGGCCCAGACTGTCGTTCAGCCCCCTGCACGTGGTGCGGGGAAACAGTCGCCGGAAGAAGAACTTTCAGGCGGAGATGGTAGGTATGAGCGTGCGTGATGGCGGCGGTGGGACGTGAATGCCAAGCCCTATCAGGTTGTTCCAGATGATGGCAAGGATTCAGGCGCTGGGGGTAAGGGACAAGACGGGTGACACGGCACTCTGCTCGCGTGACTGCATCTGCCCGCCTTCAATGTCGAGCCTGCGTACCGTAGCTTCTCTTCCCCAGTCTACTCCCCTCGCACCCTCACCGGAACAGCAGGCCGAAGTTGTGGCTGCCGCCGTCAGCCAGCCAACCCGCCACCAGCCGGGGGTCCAGCGCCAGCGTCTGGCTCACGTAGCCGTACGCGCCGTTGCCGGGCACCACCAGAAAGATGGCGGCGCGGGAGTCGCAGTCCGCCCAGGCTCCGGGCTGGCTCCAGGGCCGGGGGGTGCTGCTGGCGGTGTTGTAGCCGGCGAAGGCCCAGCCCGTGGACTGGAACCTGCGGGGCCCGGGCGGGGGACGAAGGAGTCGAGGTTTGGGAAATGCCGGTCAGTCTGAAAGTCTGCTGAGCATGTCGTGCGCGCACTGCAAACCAAGCCACAGCCGAGGCCCGAGCCTGACAGCCGGTACACACGACATGCGCACACATACACACAAACACACACACACACACACACACACACACACACACACACACACACACACACACACACACACACCTGGGTGCGATGCCCTGGCTGTAGTCCCAACTTGTGTTCATAAAGCAGCCCTGAACCTGAACCGGGGCTCGCCCTGGTGGGGAGTGAAGAGGCGGGGGTTGGGTTGGGTTGTGGTGGAGTCGTTTGCACTCTTGCGTTGATGCACATGCGAAACCAAGCCACAGCTGCGTGCTAGCAGCAGGCATGCAGCGGCCGCTCTAAAGCCAGACGCGACCGATGCTTACAGTTTACAAACGTGAGCGACAGCTCCGCAGCTGTTATGACCGCCCCATCAGGTATGTACCTGCGAACAAGCGCACGGCGGTAGCCGAATCGCCCATATCCACCTCAGTCAAAGTGTGCCCCATGTCGTAGAGCATTACCAGCACATCGTGAAAACCTCGGCCACGCACCTGTGCAGCCCCTCGAAGCGGATGAGTGTGCGGAATTTGTCGGGGTTGGCGCTGCTGCCGTAAGGGCTGGCGCTGGTGTCGCCTAGATAGTGTGTGTCGGTGCTGCCCTGGAAGTAGGTGCCACCGTTCATGTAGTTCCACCCGGCCAGACCATTCTGTATGGAATGGACAAGGTGTGGAGAGAAAGAGGCGGTGGGCAGGAAGGGGTCGGCGAAAGAGGGATGGGCCAGGTAGGAATGGCACCGAATGGCAGCCTTCGGCGGCACAGTTTGCCAGTCCTACGCAAGCCTGCTCCCTGCCCAGGCGGTCATGGTGTACAGGCCAGCAAGTACAGGATCTTGATGTCATGCACCTTCTTAAAGCCTGTGCCTTTTGTGAAGGCGCACACGGCGCCACCGCCATAGGGAAAGGGCCCACGTCCGCACCAGGCCTACCTGCGTGGAGATGCTCGTCAGGTAGGTCGCCGCGTACGCAGCAGTCGCATTGGCTGTTGTCGTTACATTCTTTCCAGTGATAAACGTTAGCGTCTGCCCTTTAACTACAATACCGAGCCAGGCAACAAACACGGCCATTCGGGCCAGAGTCGGGCTTGTCACTCTATGTCTGCACATTTTGGCACCTATGCGCTGTACTTCAGAATGTTATAGGGAAGACTTTAGATAGCTTGCGGGCGCCGCGGGGGGAACTGCGAGAGAACCTTGCATGTGTGCATGTCGAGCTCTTAGCGTGTCCGCTGAACACGAGGATGGATCACGGCGCGGCTACAGCTCATCGTCTGACGTATTATGTATACATAGGAGCGAAATGACTGCGTGTCCGTGCTACACGCAGCCCGCTTCTCGCGGGCTGCGGCTCCCCATCCCGGGCGTCGAGCTGGGTTGAGCAAGCCTGCTACCGAGCTCCCTGCTAATTAAACCCTACAGAAATCTGCACTTCTTTGTGCTTGGAACTACCTACGCATTAGTGCAGCGACGACTGTCAAGACTGCTCGTCCTTCCCTGGGCCCTTTGTCCGCCATCCGAGTCAGGTCCATCAAAACACACACGTACAACGAAACGCTAATCCGAGCACTCGCCTGCAGCCCGTCTCCTCTCACGGCAATTCCCGCCGCCGAGCGCGCGGCTTCGAGCGCCCCAGCGCCGCGTCATCGGCGCCAGCCTCTTCCGGCCCAGCTACCTCCTGACGCCCCACTGTCTTCCGCCTTGCCCGTGGCCCCGCAGCCCCCTGCGAGCCCTTCACCCCTGTGCCAGCAACCGCTCCGCTTCCTGTGGCGTTCTGCTGCGCACGCGCACTGGGCCCCTGACCCGCCCCATCCACCGCTAGCCCCGACACCGCGTCATTGTGGCCCCTCTGGCCTGCTTGCTGCCCAGCCGCGTCGCCTGCACCTGGCGCCGCAGCCGCCGCCACAGAGCTGCTGCCCAGCCCCCCTTGCTGCTGCTGTCTTTGTTGCTGTTGTTGTTGCTGCTTATCCAGAGCGTTTGCCAGCCAGTCATGCGAGGCCGGCAACATGGCCTTTAGGCTGGTCAGGTCCGTCGGGGCAGCGTGGCTCAGCCACACCGCTATGTTGCTGCCGCCAGTGCCGTCGCCGCCAGTCGAGCTAGAGGCCGAGGCAGGCGACGCCGCCGCCGTGGGACGCGCCAGCCGGCGGCCGCCAGGGGTAGCGGCGGCCACAGGAGCGCCAGCAGACGCCGCTGCCGCCCGCAGCAGTTGCGCAAGCGGCTCAGGAAGCGACCCGTCCCCAGGCGGCTGGATCCAGGTGTGCTCGTGGTGCGCTGGCCCTTGTGCCACGCGGCTGCTGCCGCTGCTCCTGCTGTCGCCCAGGGCGTGTGACCCTCCAGCCGGCGAGGACCCATCGACAGGTGTGCTGGCACCACCTGGGCCCGGGACCACAGCTGCCGAAGCCCCACCGGCCGCACCCCCGGTGCCACCATCTGCCGCTGCCGAAGAGGACGCAACGCCACCGCTAGGCCACCGGCCGTCCCCACCGCCCCCGCCCTTAAGCACCCCGCCGCCGCCGCCGCCTCGCCCGCCATTCATGTCCCCGTCGCCCGCGCCAGCGTCGCCTTCCCGCGGCTCTGGCTCCGGCTCGGCGCCGCCCTTCGGCTTGTGGTGTCCGTTCACCGCCTCGAACCCCAGGATGTTCCCGGGGTCGAGCGCCGACAGGTCCACTCGCACCCTGTCCTCATCCCCCAGCGGCGGCATGGCCACCCCTGAGAACGCACCCAGCGAGCTACCAAGGCCAGGGCCCCCGCTGCCGCTGCTGCCGCTGCTGCTGGGCACAGCCGTCCGCCGCCCGCCCGCGCCCGACGTCCGACTGCCGCCGCCGGTGCCAGTTAGTGACGGCCGGCCGCTAGTGCTGGCGGCGCCTCCGGCGCTGCTGGCATGGGACCGGCCGAACCCAGGCCCCGTCGGCGGCGAGCCGTCCTCCATGTCGCCCCCGCCGCCGCCGCTTCCATCACGCCCGCTGGGCGGCGGCCGCCGGCTGAGGCGGATGAAGTCATCTGGGTCCCCTTGCTCCGGGTCCCAGTCGTCATAGTCGTCTGCCAGTTCGGGGCCATCCAGCCCATTCACATCATCACCCCCTTCGTCCACATCGCTGTACACGGGCGAGCGGCCGCCGGTGCCGTACACATCATGGTCCTCATCATAGTCTGACGCCGCCGCGTGCTGGCCGTTGCCGTTGAGGCTGGCGGCGTCGTGGTGGTCGGCGTAGCCGTTCAGCCGCCGGCCGCCGCCACTGCCATTGCTGCTACTGCCGCCCGCGCCATGGCTGCTGCTGCTGCCGCTGCTGCTGGCGGCGCCGTAGCCCTCTGCCCGGTCCACCCACTGCGCCTCCACGTCCAGCGCATCGCCGCCAGCCGCCCCCGGCGACCCAGGCCCCTCATCAAAAACGTCCAGGAAAGACCGGCTCCAGCTGCCCTCCGCCGGCGGTGCCGCGCCGCCCAGCCCCCGCCAGCCCCCGCCCTCGTCGGCACTGTCCTCCTCCTCATCGTCCTCATCACTGGAGAAACCCTCCGCGGCGTCTCGCGAGCGGCCGCCCACACCCACCCACACATCGCCGTCGTGCACGTGCCCGCCCGCCAGCCCGCTGGCACCCAGCGCGTCGCGCGAGCCCGGCCACGCATTGCCGCTGCTGCTGCTACCGCCAGCGGGCGTGGCGACGAACCATACGTCGCCGTTGGCGTTGTAGCGGGCATCGCGCGGGATCTTGCTGCGTAGCGCGTCCAGCTTGGCCCGCGCCTGCTGCAGCGTGGCGGCCACCGAGGCCAGGTGCGCATCGGCCTGGCGGCGCACCAGCGGGTCGTTGCGCAGCGCGTGTTGCTGCAGAGGCGGAGGAAGGAGCGGGCGGGGAGGACAGGGTTGTTACATAGGAGGGATGGTGAGGACGATTTCAGCTCTTCAAGGCAAGTCGGTGTGCTGCTGTGGACAAGGCCGGGCAAAGCTGTGCAGCCGGCATCCGCTGCATGGGCCTGGCCGCGCGGGCCCGCAGGCCGCAGCTCAACCCCCGCTCCACAGTCACTCCCGCCGCCCCGGTGCTCACCCGCGCCTGGAACTGGGCCATGAGGTTCTCTGTGTTGGCCACCAGCCGCTCCGCCGTCAGCACCTGGCCAACCAGCTTGCGCACCAGCTCCAGCCGGGCCGCGTCAGGGCTCTGCAAGGGGAGAGGGAGAGGGAGAGGCCGCAGCGATGGGGGACATCAGAACCACTCAGTAGCAGGGAGCTGCCGTAAGAGAACAGCGGGGGTGGCGTTGTACGGGTCTTTCCAGTCTTAAGGACTTGGACCGTTGCAGCAACACGTGTCAGCTCGCACCGCCCCACCTTGCCAGGGGCGCCATTGTCCTCGCCGCCGCCCTCGCCCGCCGCCTTCGTCCGCCGCCGCCGGGTGGTGCCCGCCGCTGCGCCGCCCGCCTTCCCGGCCCCTGCGCCGCCCTTCGCGTCCTTGCCGCCATCCTTCCCGGCCGCCGCAGCTGCTGCCTCCGGCGGCACGTCGGGCAGGTGCCGGCCGCCGCCGCGGCTGCTGCGCGTGCTGCGCACCGTTGACGGGTCCCGCATGGCCTTGGCCTCGGCCATCCGGCTGGCGTCCCCCTCGCTATAGGCGGCGGAGGCTCGCGACGTGGTCCGCCGCGCGGCCGAGCTGCTGGGCGCGCGCGTGTTGGCGGCGCTGCCCTCGCCGTCGCTGCTGGCGCCGCTGCGACGGCGCGGCCGGCCCTCGCCGTCGACGCCGGCGGTAATGGAGCGGCGGATGCTGGCCACGGTGTTGGCCCGGTACTCGGGGTCCTGCCACTTGCGCCGAATGGCCTCCGCGATGGCGGCGCGGTGCTCCGGAGAGCGCGTGCCGCCCACACGCGGGCCGCGCGGCCGCGGCTCCGCCGGCTGCGTCGGTTGCTGCTCCTGCCCCTGCTGCTGCGCCTCTCCGGCTGGGGACTTGGCCCGCGGCGCCCGCTTCCTGGTGCCAGCCGCAGCGGCCGCGCCCTCTGTGCCCAGCTCTGCGGCTCGCGCCTGCCGCAGCATGTGTGCCACCATGCCGCTGGGCTTGGGCGGCTCCAGGCCCTGCTCCCGCGCCGCCGCCAGCGCCGCCTGGTACTCGGCCATGGCGGCGTCCCGCACAGCCTGGCGCTTGGCGGCCGCAGTGGCGGCGCGCTCCGCCCTGCGCTGGGCGGCCTTGGCCTCCACCTCAGCCGCCAGCTCCGTGTTCGACGCCAGCTCCTGCAACAGTGCCAGGAAACGCCCCGCTGCAAGTTGAACATACCGCCCCCTAGGCCCGCGTGCGCCGTCAGCTGCAGTGCTTCTGCGGCCATTCCTCTCCACAACAGGCAGCACTGCCCGCCCCACTGCCGGCCATCGACTCACCTCCTCGCGCGCCTGCTTGCGGGCGGCATGGTGCTGCAGCAGACTGAGGCGCGTGCGCTCCTGCAGGCGTGTCGAGGAGGGGTGTTACGCGGGCCCAACCCTGAGCGCATGGGGCTGCACTGCATGCTGCCGCTGGAGTGTGCGTGCTCGTCGAAGAGGGGTGCAAGAGCTGCTTGCTATAAGCATAAAACCATAATCAACGCAGCTGCGTGTCGCGTCGGCCATACAACACGCTACACGCTCCAGCGACGGTCCGTGTACGCACCCGCTTCTGCGCAGCGACAGCAGCCTCCTCCGATGACAGCTGCTTCGCCTTCTCCATCCACTGTTGTTGGCCCGCCTTAACCTTTTCCATCACCTCCTTGCGGTTCATGGCCTCCTTTGTTCGCTCACGGATCTTAGCGAGCGTCTCTGTTAGGCGGACACAAATATAAGTAGCTCAACAAGGGTCTTCGTGCTCCGTGTGTCCATGAGCGTCACCCCTGGCGTCACCCCCTGATCCCATCCTTGACAACCCAGCCAGTCGCGCCAAAGCACCGAGCCCTGCCCCCTGGTGCTGGAGTCATGTGCAGAGATTGGCCGCCCTCTGGCGCGACGGGAAACGCAGGGAAGCGGGAATCGCCAAGGCAGGGACCGCCGCTGCCCTCCCTCCCCCCCCGCACCTGGCGAGTGCTTCCGCCCCTTGTTCCACGGCGTCCGGCCGCTGTTCGCCTGGCTAATGCGCGAGCGGCGCAGCTTCTCCTTTTCATCAAGATCCTCATCTGAGCCTTCCGCTGCCGCGCTGTCAGCAGTCGCTGGGCCTTCTATCCTCGCCGGCGCTTCGCCTGCTGGCGTAGCACCGGCGAGCCACGAAGCACGCCTCGAGGTAAGCTGGACATTCTTGAAGCACCGATGGGACACCCGTACACGCCCAAACGCGCCAGCGCGAGCAGCCAGTGAGCTAGTATATCCACTTGTGAATTGCATTTTGCACGGACTGGAACGAGTTCAGCCTTGTTGCAACATGTTTATTTCGTTGTCATAAGAAGGTCGACAACGCGATTTGTGGGGCTGGAATAACTGGTGGATTGGAAAACCCAGCCCATCCAAAGTGCCCATGCAACAAAATTTTAGCATAGCAGTTGTCGCAGCCCGAAAACTTCTGCCAAGCCGCACTGTGTACAGGGTATCCGCCGCTGTAAGCTTTTCTCTCTTAGACCGGATTTTAGTTTCGACGGTGTCGGGAATCATCTCTACGCAGGCCTCGGCCTGGCCATGGCCGCGAATGGCCAGCAGCAGCTTAGGCGACTTGTATCACAGCTAGGATGGCAGCTCGGCCGTGGCGCCGGGAGCGAGGCCACACCGGCCCCGACAACGTCGTTGCTCCGACAGTGCGGCATGTTAAGCATGCGCGCCATGTCGACAGGTGCCTCTAGTGTCGCAGCATCAGCGGCAGGCCGCGCCGCAGGGCCTCGTGGAGAAATGAGCGGCATCAAGCGATTGCTGCAAGACTACAAGCAGCTGAGCAAGTTCAAACTCAGTTCGCTGGTGGTGCTTACAGCAAGCGCTGGCTTCGTTGCGGCCAGCGGGGAGCACATCGACTATGCAAAGCTCGGCTGGACGTGCCTGGGCACCCTCGGCGCCGCAGCCTGCGCCAACACCTTGAACCAGGCACGTGGCAAGGCACACAGCCTTAGGGTGGTTCTCGTGTCGGGGGCGTGGTGGTTGGGCATGGGAAGCGGGTGTTGAGTGGAGGGGCGCACGCTGGGGCCGGACGTACCGTGCGCACGTACGTCACGTCGGCCGGATTTTGCGGGGGAGGTGGCACAGACGTGGCCCCACATCCAGCACCAAGGGGATTTGAGGGCTGAGCTCTCCATCTTTCCACGCCCACCTGCAGGTGTACGAGGTGGCCAATGACCGGCTCATGAACCGGACCTGCAACCGGCCGCTGCCGGCCGGCCGCATGGGCCGCCTGCATGCACTAGCGTTCGCGGCTGTATGCGGCGCCAGCGGGCTTTGGATCCTCAATGAGAAGGTAGGCCCGGGTCCTGGAATGTGCCATGGCTTCCATAACTCAGTCGGCTGCGGGGCTGCGCGTCCATGTGACAAGTCCACACTTCGCCGGCTGGGCTATTACGTTATCACGCGCCTGACGCAGCCGTACCTTCGGACCCTATGCAGGCCAACGGGCTGACTGCCGGCCTGGGCGCCGCGAACATCCTGCTGTACGCGGCAATCTACACGCCGCTGAAGCAGATGACGATAGCGAACACCTGGGTGGGCGCCGTGGTGGGCGCCATCCCGCCGCTCATGGGCTGGGCCAGCGCCGCGGGTGAGCTGGACGCCGGCAGCGCGGTGCTGGCGGCGGCGCTGTTCTTTTGGCAGATGCCGCACTTCCTGGCGCTGGCCTGGATGTGCAAGGCCGACTACATGGCGGGCGGCTTCCGCATGCTGTCCATGGTGGACGCCACCGGCCGCCGCACCGCGCTAGCGGCGCTGCGCCACAGCCTCTACATCGCGCCGATCGGCCTGCTGGCGGTGCTGGCCGGCTTCGCCTCCGAGCCGTTCGCCTGGGAGGCCGCGGCGCTGTCTGCGTATCTGGTGTACGGCTCGGCGCAATTCGCGCGCACCCCAAGCCAGGCCAGCGCGCGCAAGCTGTTTAAGGGCAGCCTGCTGTACCTACCGCTGCTGCTGGTGGCGCTGGGGGTGCACCGCCTGCCCAACCAGCACAACGTTGACTGGGACACGCTCAGCGGCCGCGTGCTTGACTGCGTGCCGGCCGAGGCGCGGCTGCAGCTGGGCCGCGCGTGCGCGGTTCTGGAGGGCGCGGCGGCACAAGTGAGCGACCGGCTCGTGGAGAACAACATCAAGTGCCCCAGCAAGGCGTACGGCGACTCCGAGGAGCTGCACACGCCGCGGTCAGGCCAGCAGCAGGACCAGGGGCAGCAGCTGCAGGCGCAGTCAGCAGAGGAGCAGCAGAAGCAGAAGCCTTGATATCTTGCAACGACCAAGGACTACCCGGGGCTTAGGTGGCAGCGGCCGGGAAGTTGCTGTGACTGGCGGGCTTGCGCGCACGCCATGGCTTAATTTGACTAACCGAATGACTCCCATACGCATTGAGGACTGTTGACTTGCCAGTAGTGTGTTCGACGCGGCCTAGCTTGCTGGGTGATACTGTTGAAGAGAATACCCTGCGAGCAGCGATTAGAGCCAGTGAAGGTAGGTAGCGGTGTACATGACGTTTGAGACTCGATGTTCGTGACGCGCGGAGGACCGCTAACAAACATTCATGTCCATGCGGCGGCGGCAGGCCCGCCACGACTGAAGGACTGAAGCACTGAAGTGGTGCATGTTAGCCGGAGTTGAAGGCGTCGGAGATGTGAGGAGCAACAGGGGCAGCCGTGTTGTACGGTGGCCGTATCACACGATGACACAAGGCAGGGACTCGACGAGGCGCAGAGCACGCCCGCATACTGTAGCACGTCATGCGAGGCGGCGCTGGAGCCTGGATTGCATGTAACGTGGACGCCTGGACTGGCGCGTGCGAGGGTGTGCGATGGGACAGTGGCAAGGGAGGTTGGCGAATTCCCGTAGGGTGCAGCTGATTCCCAGACCCCAGCAGATGGCAAACAATTTGTAACGGCAGTGCATGAGCTTGCGACTGGTCGGACGCCGGAGTCACTGTAGTACTGTACCCGACAAGTTGCTGGCTGGCTGGAAGTTTGCTGCTGGCGCGTGCGAGGGTGGGGCGGTGGGCTAGTAACATGTGTCATGTGGCCAATGGGAACAGTGACGTGAACATTACACCGCACGGCCTCACGCTGCGCCAGCCTGTCCCATCGCTTGCGCCTCCCACAGTGCCTGCAGCTTTCAGAGTTCAGTCGAGCGGCTGCTCGACTGACCGAATAACGGCGCGTAACGGCAGGCTCCAGGCCTCCTTCGACTGGTGTGTCTTCCCTCATGGCCTCACGGCCATCAGCACAGTATCATCATCAGTGTGTCTCCATGCGTTAGCACTAAGCAGCAGGGGTTTGGTTGGATAGGGGCAGTTGGCCCGTGGCCCGGCACTGTGCTCCTCGGAGGGCCTCAGGCACCCCTACCCGCCCCTACCTGCGTGCTGGAGCAGCAGCTGGAGCTGTTGTGTGCCAACCACTGCCCAAACCTGCCACTCATCGGCACTGCCCTCGTCCTCATCGTGGAGGAACCCTCTCGCGGGCGTCAGAACTGCAATTTCCCATGATCCCAGGTTGAACTGTCGCCCGCCATAGCACCCCCAGCTACTTATGAAAGGCGTATTTTGTTATTGGAACAACTAAGAGTAAGAGTTGACTCCGTTGCTGTAAGCCAACGGCCAAGTCTTTGGGCATGGCAGACGAGGAAGACCTTCTCTATGAAGACGATTATCCAGACGGCGACTACGTCGATGCTGAAGCAGACGTAGATGCAGGCTTGACAGCGCAGCCGGCCGAGGACGCGACTGCGCCTCCCCTAGGTGAGCACCAATCTTTGAGAGCTTGACAAACCCCGCGATGATGCCAAGAATCAGGTCACGGTCAACGCCACATTGGGCGTACTAGCGCCCCACCGTAATGGTGTTAGCTTGTATGCTTGAATCTGTTGTCATCGCAACTTGTTTGGAGACCGGCTGGCTAACTTACTGCATCCGTGACAATGTGCAGGAGCAGAGGAGCAAGATGGCGGACCAGGGACTGAGGACGGTGGTGGAGGAGTTGCTGGCGAGGCCGGAGCTGGCAAGGGGGACGAGGCAGCGGCACGAACGGGGGGCAACGCTGGGCCCTCTGGGCGGTTGCCGAACAGTGGCGGGCCACAAGGCTTCAACGCACGAGTGAGACACCTCTGCATCCATAGGTTTGCGCCAGAACTTATGGGCTAGGGAGGGTTGCGACCAGGGAAGCAGCAGCGTCCTGCAACGTTGTGCGGCACGTTTACTGCAGTGAGACGTGTACGCCGTGTGTCGAGTGGCTGCATATGATCGCTAAGCGCGGCATGCCAGGCTAGCGTGTTGCGTGCCACTTACACCGATGGCCTGCACTCCCACTTTTGCTGTACAGGCCCGGCCGGGCGCGGGCGATGCCATTCGCTACTTCATCATCCGCTCCAACAGCCTGCAGAACATCTTTATTTCGGTGCGCACAGGCGCCTGGGCCACCACGCGCACCAACGACCCCAAACTTGACGCAGCCTTTCGCAGCTCGCGCGAGGTGCGGCTCATCTTCTCGGTGATGGGCAGCAACGCCTTCCAGGGCTACGCCACCATGCGCACCTCCGTGGGCGCCTTCCCCAAGCCCGTCATCTGGGAGAACGGCCAGCAGTTCGGGCGGCCCTTCGGCGTGGAGTGGCGCGTGCTGTTCGAGCTGCCGCACGACGACTGCAACCACATCCGCAACCGCCTAAACGACAACAAGGTCGTCTACATGGCGCGCGACTGCACCGAGCTGCCGCAGGAGCAGGGCGACCTGCTGACGACCATCATGACACAACGAGCCGCAGCCGCCGGCGCCAAGGCGCCGCGGCAGCAGCTGGCGATGCTGGAGGCCAGCGGCCGCGTCACGCCACCCGCCATGGGGCCCGGCGGCGGAGGCGGAGGCGGACCCATGGGCGGCGGCGGGGGCGGCGGGCCGATGCGCATGGCGGGGCCGCGCGGCGGGCCCATGGGCATGGGCGGGCCGCGGCCTCGTGGTCCGGGCATGGGGCCGCCGGGCATCCGGCCAGGCATGGGCGGCCCCGGCATGGACCCCATGGCGATGATGGGCGGGCCGGGCGGGCCCATGGGCGCGGCGGCGATGATGGGTGCGGGGGGTCCGGGGCTAGCCGGGCCGTCCGGCTTCAACATGGAAGCGCTCGCGACAGCCATGGCGCTCAACACCTTCAACCCCGCGGCGCTGGGCGCGATGCTGCAGCAGGCGGGCGGGATGGGGCCGCTGGGCGGCGTGGCGGCGGGCCCCTCGCCGGCCATGCAGGCCATCGCAAGCGCCATGGTGGCGCACATGACTAACCTGCCGCCCGAGCAGCAGGCCATGGCTATGGCCACCATCGCCAGCAGTAACCCGCTGCTGGCGGAGGCGGTAGCGGCAGTCATTGCCAGCGGTGGGCCGGCGGGTGGCATGGGCGTGGGTGGGGGCGGGCCTGGCGGCATGATGGGCGGCGGTGGCGGGGGCACCGTGTTGGTGGGCGGCGGGCCCGGGCCGCGGCAGGGCATGATGATGGACGGTGGTCCGATGGGTGGCATGCAGCAGCACGGCGGCGGGGGAATGGGCCCCGACGGCGGGTCGATGGGCGGTGGCATGACCATGATGCAGCAGCGGCAACAGCAAAGGCAGCAGCAGCGGCAACAGCAGCAATCGCTCCAGGAGCAGCAGGCGATGCAGCAGTTGATGAACATCAACCGGGACGACGTGGTGCTGGAGGGCAGCGACGGCCGCCTGCGCAGCGGCAGGGCGCGGAGTCGGAGCCGCAGCCGCAGCCCGGTGGCGGCGCGGCGGGGTGGCGGCGGTGGCGCCCCGCCCGACTTCGCCAGCATGTCATACGACCAGTACCTGCAGCAGTACGGGAGAGTGATGCAGGAGGTGCAGCAGCGGGTTGGGTCACGGGGTGGAGGAGGGGGCGGGGGCGGGGGAGCAGGTTGGAGCCAGCAGGGGCGGTCGACGGACCGTTCGCCGCAGCACGGGCGCGAGCCCACGCCAAGCTCGCAAGGTGTGGGCGCCCGCGGCGGGGTTGGCGATGGCTCGATGCCGAGCGGTGGCGGCGCCGGCGGGGCGGGTATGTCGTCGAAGCCAGGCGGCCAGCCTTACACTGAGGAAGAGTAAGTCGGCGAGGACACTGACACATGTGTGTATGTGTGTGCACCGTGTGGGGCCCCCGCTCTTATCAAAGACATGTTGGTTGACGTTGGGCTGGGCATGAACATGTACATAAGTGCTAATGAACTTAACTTTACGTCTTGCTTTGTTGACCATGTCCTGCTTTTGATTATGTGATGTGTGTTGTGCGTGCCAGCGTTGTTCGTTGGGTATGGTTGCATTGACCTGCCTGCCAGCGTGATCCAGGACGATCCTTCGTGACCTCCCGCGCATTAGTCGCAAGCGTTAGGCTTAAAGGATACGCGTAATTGCATGCGCTTATTGCTCAGCAACCTTGGGAAACTACTCGCTTCAGACATCTGGTGATGTAGACTAGGAGCATGCGCACAACTACGCCACGGGTTGATTAATCTGGAACCTTGCGTCTTGCTTTGTCCTCACCGCCCCTAGCCGCAAACTGTGCGACATTTCATCATTCTATTATGCAAACTGTCCTGTGTGCGACATTCATTGTGCTGCATTCAGTGCTAATGCGTTACTATCAGATGTCCACTAATTGTTTGGTGCGCACGTGGTGTTGAGGGGAACAGACGTGACTGCCGGAAGGGACTACACGTATTGGAAGTTGCAGGACGTAGAGGCGGAATCCTATGCATTGGGTTGGCGGGTTGCTTAGGGGCTGGCAGGTTGCCGAGGGTAAGGTGTGCAGCATGCGCTGGTGGAGGCGGGTGCACGGATGGTGTTGGACGGATGTGGTTACTGGTCCGGGGGCATGGTGATTTGATGGATTCTGTTATGGATGGCCCACGGGGTGGTGGATAACAATCTACGGGTTTGGTATTTGCGTTGAAGATGCTGTCGTCTGGGGCAGGTAAGTGCACAGGTAAGGGTGATGCGTGCGATCGACTGCCCGACGGCAACACGCTCCATGGCGATGGGTCCGCGCCATCGGTGGGCCTGAACCATTGGAAGGGCACGCTTGCCACCTGCTGTGCAACTGTAGGCGCTGACTGCCCCTGTCTGTGTGCTGGTGCTCGCATGGCTCCCCGCTGGCCTGCACGTCCACTTACAGGTACATCCGGGTGACGCAAGTGTGGTATGCGTCGCGAGGCAAGGCGCCGCCTGCGGAGAACTTCATCCGGCAGCACTACCGCCAGATGCTGGCGCAACTCAAGGGGAGCTGACGGCAGGTGGAGCTGCACAACCAAGCATGGGCTTCTGGGGCTGTGTTCTCAGGGAGGAAGACTGCATGTAACGCTCTGACGTATTGATCACACATGCTCATTCATGATGTACGCAAAACAGTGACAGGTGATCTGGGGGCTTAGCAGGTAGCAGCAGGCACGGGAGCGTGTGTTGTAGGTGCTAGTGGCGGTTCAGGTTTTAGACGAATGTTTAGATGGCGGAGGAGGATACATTTACAGCGCGTCTTGACGTTAGGTGGCGGATACGCCTATGCCATCTGAAATGCGCTTGAGGCTCACGCCATTGTAATTCCAAAGCTATCGTTGTTGGCAATATAAGCTGCAAACAAAACTCACATGCAAACGCTGTCCGCGACCAGACATGCCAGCTGGCAGCCCCGTACCAGCACCCC
The DNA here is from genome assembly GCF_000002595.2 of Chlamydomonas reinhardtii. Classification (NCBI taxonomy): domain Eukaryota; kingdom Viridiplantae; phylum Chlorophyta; class Chlorophyceae; order Chlamydomonadales; family Chlamydomonadaceae; genus Chlamydomonas; species Chlamydomonas reinhardtii. The sequence goes on from NC_057015.1 coordinate 3,956,335, forward strand.
TTAGCTTCCATCGCCCTCCTGAGACGTCCCAAGACCGAGGTCTGAGCCCCGTACCTCAAATCCTCAATGCTTTGCTTCATTCACGACTCCCCCGCTAGCTACGGTAGTGTTCCCCACTACAAACATTTGTCGTTCTATATGGTTAAGCCGTACGCAGCCACTTGATGCGCTCCGCTGCAGCCCCATCGCAACGTTGCTTTCCACAACGCCACCGCTGACCTCTGCTATCTCCTTCACCATCGCCATCGCTGCGCTTTACGCGAAGTACTCCGCCTGCTTCATTTTGAGCACCTTCATGATGCCCTTGTGCTCGCCCGCCAGCTCCGTGTACCGTCCCGGCAGCGATTTGAGGTACTCCGCCTCGCCCGCCCGCACGTCGCGCAGCTTCTTGGCGGGGCTGCCCGCCCACACCTCCCCGGACGGCACGGTGGTGCCCTCCTCCACGTAGGAGCCCGCGGCAATGACGGCACCCGACTGGATCTGCACGTGCAACAAGTCACCCGTGCAGCGGAGACCGAAGCTCTGTTATTAGTTTGCGGCACCAGGCCACAAGCTAGCTAGGCCCGTGGGGGGGCGCTGGCCCAGGCACCACGGCCACGTACCCGCACCTCCCCGCCCCTGCCTGAGGCACGCATTCACCCCCGTGTGGTTCCAATGCCACCGGTGCGCCACCACACTGTCAAAACTTGCCGTTGCCGGCAGGCCCCTCCTGCCCACCTCAGCGTGCTCCGAAATAATCGAGTTCATGCCGATGAGCACGTTGTCCCCGACCGTGCAGCCCTTCAGCACCGCGCCATGTCCAACCGAAACGTTGTCACCAATGGTCACTGGCCCGCTGAACTCGCTGGTGGCGCCCACGTAGGCTGCATCCTGAATGTTGCTGTTCGAGCCCACGACCACTGGCTGGAAGTCGCCTGCGCAGGGAGCCATTTGCCAATGTTTACATACATGGACTCATTATCATACTCCTGCATCATACACGGGCAAGGAGTCGACTTACCGCGAACGATGGCCCCATACCAAACGGAGCTGTTCTCGCCAAGCGTCACGCTGCCCGAGACCATGCCCGAGGGCGCCACCCAAGAGGTCTTGTCCAGGCTAGGCACGTTGTGGCGCATGGGCAGGACCGTGGCGTGCCGGTTCACTGCGGAAAATGGACCCACGCTTCAGTGCCTCTGCTTGGCATCGCAATACAAGGCTACAGCAGATGAAAATCATGCGATAGCTCACGCTTCTCCTCAAACGAGTAAACGCCCTGCAGCCTGCAGCCCACGCGCTCCAGCGCCTGGCCGCTCTCCCGCATGGCAAAGCCCACGCGATGCAGAATAGTCTTCAGGCCATTGATGGGATTCATGGTTGCTGAGGGCAAATCTTCAGGGAAGAAGGATGCAACTCTAATAGGCAAACACGCGGGCCTTCTGGCCCTGGTTCTTGCCTCAGTACAAAGTAATATACCTAAAGACACTAGTTTGTGACTGCACCAGCGTTGAGAGGGCATATGGGGCAAGAGTAGGACAAGCCCATGATGCAGAGCAAATGTTTTCTTCTGCCTCTCTTCTGCACGATTATCCAGTTGCTCCTAACCGCATTTCGCTTGTTATATCCAGTGTCATACATCAGCTCGCGTCACGAAACATACTCGCGAGAAGCAACATAGCGCGTTGCACAGGTTCTTTCGCTCGCGTTTGCCACGCGTGCAGTTTCCGGGGAATGGTTGCTGTTCAATAAAACTTGCGAGGAGCGGGGATGTCAGCAGTAAGAGGCAAGGGCGGGGCCCCGCTTGGGGGTCTCGCCCCTGTCGCAGGAAGCGCGAACACGCAGCAGGCGAAGAAGCTGGTCATCAAGCCGCTTAAAGGTGCGGTACGGGGTCCCTCTTGCTGCATCTGGTGCGCTCTACCCGAAAATTACGGAGTGGGGGTTGTGGAAAAGGTTTTGTGGCTCGCCCGGTCACGCGTGTGTGCGCACCCCTGCCTACCCCTCGGCGCTGCCCAGTCAAGCCCGAGCTCCCCGCCAACTTCGAGGAGTCGACATGGAGCAAGCTGCGCGATTGCATCATTGCGGTGCATTGCAAACGCCCCGTGTCCAACAGCCTGGAGGAGCTGTACACGGTGGGAAGTTCGGCCGGCCGACCGGGCTCTGTTCTGAGGGGCGCCGAATAAGGTGTTGGATTGCGACGAGGGTTGGGTTGCATGGCAAGCTGGTACACAGGCATCGTGTACGGCGTACTGGCGCCGGCGCCGTCGGTTGCATGCAACCAACCTGTCCGAAGGGCCCGCTGCTTTCCGCTGCCGTGGTCGCATGACTGTGTGTCCCACACCTCATGGCCGCAATCACCCCCCGCAGGCGGTTCAGGATATGTGCATGCATAAGATGGCGGATAAGCTTTACACCCGCCTGCAAAAGGTGTGGGGCGGGCTGGCGGGCTGACGTTGGGGCTCGGCCTTGCTTCACGCGCAGCCCTATTCGCACAATACCTCACACCTGCATAACCTGCAACCTCACACGGCCGGCGGGCCTCAACACACGCCACACGCCACGCCACATGACTTATGACGATACCCGACATAGGAGTGTGATGCGCACATCGCGGCGCACGTGGGCTCGCTGGGCGACTGCCTGGGTCTGGACGCGGTGCCGTACCTGGACCGTGTGGACAGCGTGTGGCAGGACCACTGCAGCCAGATGCTGCTGACGCGGCAGATCTTCCTGTACCTGGACCGCACGCACGTGCTGCAGCTCAGCAGCAGCGCCACGCCCGTCAAGTCCATATTCGACATGGGGCTGGCGCTGTTCCGCACACACCTGGCGGAGCGGCCGCAGGTGGGCGGTGGCGGTAGTGGAGGAGGACGGGGGAGGTGGCGGCTGGGGGACTGGCAGGGACTGGTGGGAGAGTTGAGGGCTGCGAGGTGGGGCCTAAGCTCGCGGCGGGGCCTGCGGCCTACGGCCACGCAGGTACAGGTCGCTGGAGCTAGGGCCGCGCAGGTGGTCGACTGCGCGGCTGTGTATGGGCGTGAGCGGTGGTGCTGCTGGTGGCCCTGCCAACATGCCGTTCGCCCGCCTGCTGCGCAGATCAAGGAGCGCACAGTAGAGGGGCTGCTGGAGCTGGTGCAGCGGGAGCGCTGCGGCGAAGGCGTGAACCGGGCCCTGCTGCAGCGGCTGCTGCGCATGCTGTCCTCACTGGGCATCTACACGGACGCCTTCCATGAGCCATTCATGAAGGTGTGGCTGGGCTAGGGGCTTGGCGCAATGGTGCTCTGGAGGAGGCAGGGGCGGGGTGAGAGGGCGGGGGGGATGCGACATGGGTACCGGGCGGAGCGGGACATGCCGGAAGCTTCATGCCGTGGGCCGTGGGGCATGGGGAAGGGGGAGGGGTGCGAATGCCGGAAACTGTGTCACTGGCGCAGGCAATTGGTTGTTGGTGGCGTGTGTCTAGCGCGGCGTGCACCACACCATGCGCATGTGCCTGTGCGTGTCCGTGCCTACCTGCAGGCGAGCGGGCAGTTCTACCGGTCCGAGGGCGAGCGGCTAGTGGCGGAGCTGGACGTGCCGGCCTACCTCAAACACTGCGAGGTGCGGCCAGGAGCAGGGGCAGAGGCGAGGCCTCGGAAGGGCGGTTTATGTACCAAAGCATTTGGGGGCGGGTAAAGCACCTGCGATGAGGTGCCTGCCCGCGGTCGCACCAGCCTGCTGCCATGTCACGCCTCGTTACTCCTCCCGCACACACCATGCTTCCGCCTCCTGGTCCTGCCCTCCCCTCGCCCTGGTCCTGCCCTCCCCTCGCCCACGCAGACGCGGCTGGGCGAGGAGTTTGAGCGCTGCAGCGAGTACCTGGATGCCTCCTCGCGCCGCCCGCTCATCGCCGCGGTGGAGGGCGCGCTGGTGGCGCGGCACACCGGCCCGCTGCTGGACCGGGGGCTGGGGCCGCTGCTGGACGGGCACCGTGTGGGTGACCTGGGCCGCCTGTATGGGCTGCTGGGGCGGGTAGGCGCGAGCGAGGCGCTGCGGGCGGCGTTCCGCGAGTACGTGCGCTCCACCGGCCTGGCGCTGGTCAAGGACGAGGAGAAGGTGCGGAGGCGGTGGCGAGCGGAGCAGGAAGGGCTTGGGGTGCAGGAGGTGACGGGCGGAGGCTGGCTGGGCCTAGGTGTGGAGGCTGCTTGCGCGTGTTGCGCCATGCGGCCCATGCCAGCATGGGAGCTCGCCGCTGCTATGTCGCGAATGCACCGCTGCTCCGCCCCACTGCCTCCCGCTGCCCCCGCCCCCTGCTGCAGGACAAGGAGATGGTGGAGCGGCTGCTGGACCTCAAGTCGCGGCTGGACGAGGTGGTGGCGGGCGCCTTCGGCCGCAGCGAGGCCTTCGCCGCCACCCTCAAAGAAAGCTTTGAGTACTTCATCAACCAGGTGCGATCCGGTGGGAGGCGGCGGGGATGGCCAAAGCCCGGATACCGTAAATGGCGAGGGGCTGGGGCGGGGCGGGGTTGGTAACGTCTAGTTCAGCGGGTGCCCTGGTACAGGATGGGCGGAGGCAATGGGCATGGTGGTATCCGGTGGCTTCTGCTGACAAGTTGTGCCCCTGGCTTTGTGCACCTGCCATCTGCCTGCTGGCCACGCAGCGCGCCAACAAGCCCGCGGAGCTCATCGCCAAGTTCATTGACGCGCGGTTGCGGGCGGGTGGGCGCGGGGCAGCGGCAGGCGCGGCGGGTGCCGGCGGCAGCGGGGCGGGCACTGGCGGCAGTGAGGAGGAGCTGGAGGCGGCACTGGACCGGGCACTCATACTGTTCAGGTGCGTCAGTTCATGAGAGGTCCACATTGGGCCTCCTGCTCGGGACCTAACGCCCCGCATTGCATATGCTGCTGCCCGCTGCCCGCCACCCGCCACCCCGCTCCCTCGCGATACCTGCTCCGTCCTCCCCAAGCCTGGTGCCTTACCTGGCGCTGACAGGCACCCTCCTCCACGCCCACCTCTACTCCTGCCCCTGCCTGCCCCTCCACACCTCCACACACAGGTACATCCAGGGCAAGGACGTGTTCGAGGCCTTTTACAAGAAGGACCTGGCCAAGCGCCTGCTGCTGGGGCGCAGCGCCAGTGTGGACGCCGAGAAGGCCATGATTGCAAAGCTAAAGGCGAGGCGGCGCAGCGGCGGGCGGGCACGGGCGCGGGCGCGGGGGCGATTGCTGCAACCCAGGTTGCGAACGGAGTATGACGACATGTCGTGTTGCGGCCTCCACTACACTTCTAAACCTTCCGTACGCTCCCTTCACTCCCCCAAACCCCCACTCCCCTCAAACCATCAAACTCCGTTATACACGCCCCTCAGGTTGAGTGCGGCAGCCAGTTCACTGCCAAGCTGGAGGGCATGTTCAAGGACGTGGAGCTCAGCGACGACGTCATGGCGGCCTTCAGGGGGGCGCCGGCGGCGGCGGGGCTGCCGTCCGGCGTGGACGTGGCAGTGTCTGTGCTCACCAGCGGCTACTGGCCCACCTACCCCGTCACAGAGGTCAAGCTGCCAGAGGTGAGACCTGCGTAATGGTGGCTGGGGCCGGCAGCCAACGCTGCACCAGTGGACCGTGATCGTCCTCTTTTGCCACCCTGTAGTACACCGCCAACCGGTAGCCTCCACACGCACCCGTTCACTGTGCCCGTTCGACTCCCCCAGGTGCTGGACCGCGCCGGTGCGGTGTTCCGCGACTTCTACCTGTCCAAGTACAGCGGGCGGCGGCTGGTGTGGCAGCACAGCCTGGGCAGCTGCATGCTGAGGGCCAGCTTCCCCAAGGGCATGAAGGAGCTGTCAGTCAGCACCTTCCAGGTGCGCGGCCGGGAGCTGGAGGGTGAGGGCGCGTGTGGGGATGTTGCCGCCCTTCGGGCAGGCACAGGCCGCAACGCCTTGTGTGCTGGCTTCTTTGCGTCGACCCCCTGCACTTTGGGCATGGCCCCAAGCCCCGACGGCAAGCACTGCGCACTCCTTTGCAATGCTGCGCGCCCATGTGTGAAATCCTCACTATCGTATGCTGTGCTGGTGCCGGCCCTCCCGCCCGCAGGCTGCGGTGTTGATGTTGTTCAATGACACTGACACGCTGTCGTACAAGGACGTGCTTGCGGGCACCGGGCTGGAGGAGAAGGAGCTCAAGCGCACGCTGCAGAGCCTTGCGTGCGGCAAGGTGCGCGTGCTGACCAAGGAGCCCAAGGGCCGTGACGTGAACGACGACGACAGCTTCTCCTTCAACACGGGCTTCACGGAGAAGCTGTTCCGCATCAAGATCAACTCCATCCAGATGAAGGAGACGGAGGAGGAGAACAAGAAGACCAACGAGCAGGTGAGTGAATTGCATCGGGACACTGGTTGAGTTGCGCCGCGCGTGGTCCGAGTACAGCTTCAGCTCCCCAGCTGAACAGCGTACGCGTTGTGCCTGGCTGAGCGCGTGGACTCAACACTGTGCCGTGGCAACCCAGCGCTCCCGCGCCTCCGCAATCGCCGTATCTGGTACTCCTCTTCCACGTGTTGTCTTTTAGGTGCTCCAAGACCGGCAGTACCAGATCGATGCGGCGCTGGTGCGCATCATGAAGACGCGCAAGACGCTGAGCCACAAGCTGCTGGTGGCGGAGGCGCTGCAGCAGCTCAAGTTCCCGCTCAAGGCGGCGGACCTCAAGAAGCGCATTGAGAGCCTCATTGACCGCGAGTATCTGGCACGAGACGCCAACGATGCAAACGTAAGGATGCAGGGATGGGAACACCCAGTAGATCATGGGCCGAGGTGGAGGGGGGAGAGGCCATGTGGGGGAAGAGGCCACGTGAGGGCGATGGAGTGCTTCCGGCTTGGGTTAGGCGTGCGCCCTGACAGTCTCGCCTGCCTTCACCTTGTGCCTACACAGGTGTACAACTATCTCGCCTGAGGTGCCTGCTGTGGGTCAGCCAGGAAAGCAGCATGAGTGGCTGCGGAAGCGCCGGATTGACATGCCGGCACGCCGGTTCAGGTTACGCTGATGGCGCTGGCGTTGAAGAGCGGATGCCGCACCCATCGTGCAGCTGCCGATGGTGCAAGGCTGGCTCAGGGCCCATCCTATGGGCGGTTCAGCAGCTAACAGAATCGTGCTAGTGCGTATGGCGGGGTGAGTGCGAAGCACGGATTGCTTAGTGCAGCTTCCGCCTCAGGGCGCATACAGGCACCGCAGGTGGTGGACAGGGCTGGGGTAGTGCAGGCGGCAGGTGGCAGGGAGACGCAGGGTTGAGCGCAGGGCACCGGATGCAGCGGCTGGTATATGCGTGACAAGGCGCCTGAACTTGTAGCGCCATGGTATGCCTAGCGGACGGCATGTTGCTGTTGATGGAGCAGGTATGGCTACTGTGCATGGGCGCAGTGCGGTACGGGCAGTGCATGCCGAAGCTGTCAGGTCTGTAACCCTGACGACATGCTAGCTGTTGTTCTACTTTCCGTCTCACCAGCTGTACATGAAATCTCGATAGTACACTCCAACTATGACGGGAGAGGCGTCCACTAGCGGGCGCCCGCGCGACTCAACTGGCACGAACGTGCAGTGGGTTCTCGTGCTGGGCGACTTTGGCCGTAGCCCGCGTATGCAGTATCACACGCTGTCGCTCTCTCAGCAATCAGGTACTTCAGTCCATGTTATCGCTTATGGAGGCTCGGCGCCGATCGCGGAGCTACGAGCTGCCCAGAATGTGAAAATGCATATTGTGCCAGAGCCACCCTCGCTGTTCAAGCGCCTTCCTCGTTTAATGCTTCTCATATGCAAAGTACTGCACCAGCTGCTGTGGCTGCTCTGGATGATGCTGGTGACGCTTCCAAAGCCAGGCCACATCCTGTTGCAGAACCCGCCCGCGATTCCCACGATGGCTGTCTGCTGGCTGGCTGCTCGGCGTCACCGTGCAAAGCTCATTATTGACTGGCACAACTACGGCTACACCATCCTGGCGTTGACCCAGGGCGCGCGCCACCCGCTGGTGCGCCTGGCGCGCAGCTACGAGCACTTCTGGGGCAAGCGCGGGGACGGCCACTTCTGCGTCACGCAGGCCATGCAGCAGGACCTGCAGACCAAGTGGGGCGTGAACGCCACCGTCCTATACGACCGGCCGCCGGCGTTCTTCAAGCGCACGCCGCTGCCGGCCGCGCACACGTTGTTCCGCAAGTTGGGCACGGCGCTGGAGCAACCCGCCTTTGACGACTTCCTCACCCACCGCAGCGCCGCCGCCGCGGCGGGCCGCACGCAGGAAGCGGCCGAGGTGACGGTGGTCACCACCAAGCGCCCCGGCCAGGCCGTGTGCGCGCGGCCGGACCGGCCGGCCGTGGTGGTCAGCAGCACCAGCTGGACCCCGGACGAGGACTTCGGCATCCTACTGGAGGCCGCGGCCGCATACGACCAGCTGGTCGAGGCCGCCGCTGAGGCTGCCGCCGAGGCGGCCGCGGCGGCGGGCACAGCGTCAGCGGGCACGGCTGCGCCGGCGCCCGTGCCTGCGCTGCCGGACCTGCTGCTGCTCATCACAGGCAAGGGGCCGCAGAAGGAGATGTACATGGCGCGTGTGGCGGGCATGGCGCTGCGGCACGTGGCCATCCGCTCGCTGTGGCTGGAGGCGGCCGACTACCCGCTGCTGCTGGGGGCGGCGGATGTGGGCGTGTGCCTGCACGCCTCCTCCTCGGGTCTGGACCTGCCCATGAAGGTGGTGGATATGTTCGGCGCCGGGCTGCCCGTGTGCGCGCTGTCGTACAGCTGCATCCGCGAGCTGGTAGTGCCGGGCGTGACGGGGCTGCTGTTCAGCACGGGGCAGGAGCTGGCGGCGCAGCTCGCGGGGCTGCTGGGCGGCTTCCCGGCCGAGCCCAGTGAGCAGCTCAAGGCGCTGGCGGCCAATGTGGCCAGTCGGGAGCAGGGGCTGCGCTGGGACGAGAACTGGCGGGAAGTGGCGGCGCCGGTGATGGGGTACGGGGCGGGGGAGACGGAGCAGCAGCATTGATGGAGTAGGTGGTAAGAGGCGTTGGTGTTTGGGTTATGGTAGAGAGGCTGGGGTTGACAGGCGTTACGGTAGACCGATGATGCTGGAGAGGGCTGATCAAAGGCATGCAGGCGGGCCGTGGTTCACCGACGGAGGAGTTAGTGTCCTGAGGCTCCTCGTTAGTGTCCTGAGGCTCCTCTTGTGCGACGTGTGGTAACGATTGGTCCGCCATTGAATGAATTTTGAGTCACGTGTAGCGCGTCACCAGGTGAAACTATCGCCGCTCCGATACAGTGGAGTGTGTTATGTTCGGGCTTTCACAGGAAGGGACGACAAAGTGCAAGCCTGCAATGACCGTGCCGTGGCTGCACACAGTGCGCTTGTGAATGGCTGTGCGTCATTGAAGAAGCACCCGTCATACAAACATCAGCAGCGCTACACAGTGGCAGTCTGCATTATTTACCACATTACCAGTTACTATGCGTGGACACTGGACACCCTAAGGCCTGCCGACACGTACAAACCCAGTCTTACTGCTGATTAAGTTGCTTAGCCGACGTCCGTACCAATCAGAGACTTGCCCCCCATCCACAAGAAGAATTTGCACCAGCCGGCGCGTGCAGGCCTATGCAATCTTCACGTAGCCAGCAACATAGCAAGCAACAGCACCATGTCCAGCCTCCCTGCCGCGCTTTACACACACGGTGCGTTCATGTCTGTGGACTCGTACGTGCTTATAGAGGCCCAGCTTGCCCCCCCTCACTTTCGCCGACGCATTCCGCAGCCGTGCAATCTGCATGACGTGCTCGTTTACTCAGGCGCGCGCAACGTAACATACAAATACGCCCTCCGAACACGCCCTCCGATTCAGACACGCCCCAAGAATACACCCTTCAGTCCGATTTGGTTTGTGTTCAGCAATATTCAGGAGCTCAGGCAGAATCGCAGCGTACAACGTTTGCAACATGCCTCTGAAGGTGTTAGGCCATCCCGCCGATACGGTATGTATGTTGGCCAATGCACATGCCAGTATGCCACTCTCAATACTAGTTCAGCGCCCGCCATTGAATCCAGCCATGCTCCATTTCCTTCCCGCACCCCAGCGCTTCAGCAGTTGCATTGGATAATCTCTTTCGATCGAGTTAGGCAGTGCCAAGTACAACGCCCGGAGCCATTGTATGCATACACACACATGCACACCAGCATATGCAGCATAGGCTCATTTCTGTATACGACCACACAATCTGCTGCGTTCATTTGCTGCGTGATTACGTCTCCCATCCATTCATTAGCACTGTTCTCCCTGCTTAGACTCTTACGGCAGCCTCTGCCGCGTGCGCCCTTGCACCCAGCTCCTCCTTGATCCTCTCCAGCGCCGCCACTACCACCCCCACGCTGGGCCGCGCCGCGCTGGAGGCGTGGAAGCACTCCCGCGCCAGGCGTGCGTACCGCGGCGGCGTGTCGGGTCCGAACTCCAGCTCGCCCGTGTTGAGCGAGGGGTAGGTGCGCAGCCGCACGCCCATGCGCCAGGGCGGCCGCGTGCCGTTCTGCAGCTCCCACAGCATGATGCCCAGAGAGTACAGGCTGCACGGGAAAGGGTGGGTTCAAGTAGAACTATGTGGCCGAGCCCAATACAAGGTAGCGAATAAGCACGAGAAGCAATTGAGCTTGTAACAAACTGGCCTGGCATGCAGGTGCGCGCAACGCATGTGCATAGCAGGGCGACGTGTTGCAGGCTATTGCAACTGTTTGCGCTTCAGCCTTCCAGCTGACGCTTACTCTGCACTCTTGCCGACTTTGCCAGACAGCATCACCTCCTGCAAGACGAGCGCAAGGGCCGTTCGCTCCGTTGGCCAATGTTTGCTGGACATTCCTTGCATATGCCAAATGTCGGTCAACGCACTGGCATATCCTGGCAATTGATTGTACATAGCTGCATGCACGTGCTTACTACCGTGTCCAGCTGCACGCCGTGCCCCAGCGACCATCTTCGGTACTCACCGGCGCGCAGTAGTAGGGCGTGCCCTGGAACAAGTTGGACAGGTGAGACTGGCCCTCGCCCACGTGCACCGACAGCCCGAAGTCCGACACCTTGAGGCAGAACCCCAGCGGCGTGCCGGGCGCGCGCACCAGCAGCACATTGTTGGGGTTCAGGTCGCCTGCGGGAGCAAGAAGAGGTGTGAAAACGACATGTCCATTCTCCCTACCAAAGTGCAGTGCCAGCTGCGGTCCTCACTCACCGTGCACGATGTTCTTCTCGTGGATGTGCTGCAGCCCACGTGCGATCTGCAGCGCGGCCTCCACGTAGCGCAGGGCCGCCTGGAGCGAGCTGGCGGGACGGCCGCCCGACACGTCCGCAGGCACGTCCTCAAGCAGAGGCCGCGAGCGTGGGTTGCCTGCCGGCACACCTGCTGTTGACGAGGCAACCACATCCCTGTCCAACTGTGTGCCCTCAGCGCCAAGCCCGTGCCCTCTGGTGCCCTGTTCGTCATTAAAGGATGCCCTCCTGGCCTGAGCCAAATCCCTGTTGCTGCGCGGCAGCACAGCGGCCTCCGCCTCACTGCCGCTGTCACTCAGCGAGCTGGGGATGGCATTTTGCCGCAGCGTGAGGAAGAAGCCGCAGTCCACAAGGCGGCGCAGCGGGCCCGCGTCACAGAACTCCTGGATGATGAGCAGGCGCCAGCCGCCGCCCTGCTGCGACAGCTCCGGGGACAGGGACGCCAGCTCGTGCTGCACCTCGCGCAGCTCGTATGAGTAGGTGGTCCTGCAGAGCGAAGCGGAGGAGTGAGCGAGGCGTGTGTGGCACTTCGCGGCAAGCCAGCAAAGCTGCGCATGCAGCAGCCCCAACCTGCTCCCCAGCTTCATCCCACCAGCCACCCACACTCACACAATGTTGGGGTGCACCAGGTTGGAGCTGATAGCCGCTTCCATAAGCGGCCGCTGCTGCATGAGTGGCCGCTGCTGGTGGCGGGCGTGGTCGTCGGGGCCAAACACCATGGACTTGATCGCCACGGACAGGCCGCGCCACGTGCCGCGATACACGGTGCCGTGCGCGCCCTTACCTATGACCCCGTGCACATGTAGCTGCTTGTTATCGGCCAGGTCTCGACCCAGCGCCGCAATCACGCCGCGCATCTGCTCCAGAGCCGCATCCCCTGAGCGGCTGCTGCTGCCGGCATCCGGCTTGCCTCCTGAGTTGCTACTGGCTGCTGCTGTCGGGTCACCAGATGACCCGCCGCGGTGCTGCGCCGGTTGCGCACCGCTGCCTGAGGTCTGGCCCGGCGGGCGCAGCACCGCTGCTATGCCCGACATGGTGGGCGGGCGATTAAAGGAATCGGTCATTGTGGCATATCGTGCCGCCGGCTGTGCCATGCCTGCCAGCAGTGCCGGGATGCCTGGGTCGCCCGCGGCCCAGGGATCTGGGTCGCCCACGTGGACGGCGCCTGCAGTGTGCCCGGCGGGCAAGCCACTGCCGCTGGGCCCAGACGCGGGCACGGACTGGATGCCCGAGCCCCACTGCGTGGCAGCAGACTCGCTGGGCCCCGTGTCGTCCTTCATGGTGCCCTTCATGCATGATGCTTCCGCCTCGACGCTGTTGCGGCCGCCACAAACAGAAGGCAGCGTTGGGCTGCTCCCTGTCAGAGACGATTGCAGCTGCCGGCGGCGCTCTGCGTCCGACAAGCTGCGATACACGCGGTCAGCAGCATCATCGCCGTTGCGATCATCGCTCCCAACAGGCCGCGCGCTGGCTGCTGCTGCAGCGGACGCAGGGGCGCTGCCGCCCAGCTCAGCAAATTTTTCGCTTTCTCTGCTGCTCTGTAGCCTCCGCCGCCGCACCGAGAGCCATGCCGCCCCGCCAACCATCAGGAGCAGCACGCAGCTGCCAACCACTGCCCCGGCAATGGCGCCCACAGGGACGCCGCCGCCAGTACTGCTGCTGCTGTTGCTGCCGTCGTCGTAAGGCACGCCCAGGGCTGTGAGACCTGCGTTCGCATGTTCGCCACTGCCCGGGTCTGGCCTGCGGAACGTCACGTTGCTCAGGGTGAAGCGAGCGGCGGAGCCCCTGACAAAGACGAGCCGGCTGGCAGAAGTAGGACCTAGCAGCAAGTCATCGCCGATCGCGAAGAACGCCCGGGCTGCAGCCGCTAGCGTAGAGTCAAATGGCCGCTGCGGCGCGCCGTTCCCCTCCGTGCTGTTGGCTGTGGCGTTGGCGCCTGTGCCCCCTGCTGCCCCTGGGGCCACAACCGCTGCCAGCTGCGCCGCCGGCAGCAGCGCCTGCTGCAGCAGCCGCAGCTCCTCCGCGCTGACCACCAGCGTGCAGTTCTCCAGCCGTGTCTTGCTGGCGCCCGCGGCCAGCGACACGCCCCACAGCGGGCTGGACAGCGCTGCCAGCGGGTCGCTGCGGCTGTAGCTGCCGCCGCGAGCCGCAAGCTCGCTCAACACTACGTTGCGGACTACCAGTCCCGCGCCGGCACCGCCAGGCACTCCGAGAGCAGACAGCCGCCAGCCCAAGCCCAGCCGCACGGGGGTCTCTGGTATCAAGCTGGCGATCACCGTGAGCCCTGGCACCTGCACGCCTGCGCCCGTGTCATTTCCTGCTGGCGCCGCTGCTGCGTCACAGCTGCCGTCCCCACAGCTGCCGTTGCTGGGATTGACTGGTGTGCCTTCCAGGCCCGCACGCGCGTCGCTGGTGCTGGTTGTGTTTCGTGCTGGGCCCTCAGGCCACTGCCCCGCCGCCGCCAGACTTATGTTGTTCACCAGGAGCACCCAGCGGCGGCCCTGGTCATCCGGCTTTGTACGATTGGGAAGCAGCGCCAACTGCGGGCATACGGCAAGAGGCAAGCAGCAACTACGCGGTGAGTTTGAGGACATGAGGGTGCACGATGTGAGGCGCAAAGGACTTCGCATATTGCTGGCGGCTCAAGATCAGGGCACCGTACCTGTACGTCGGAAGGGCTTGTTGCTGCGTTGATGGCGGTCAGGGGCACGTTTTCGGCTTGCAGCTGCCCCAGCCCTGACGGTGACGGATTGCGTGGGTAGCCTGGCCCGAGGCTGCGTGCGGCACATGCAACACAGCACGCGCTTTATGATATCCTCCCATAACTGATTGCAGCAGCCCGCAAAGCGCTGCTGGACTCCACGCACCTGTCCACCATGGCCATGTTGTCAAAGATAGTGGTGCGCCCATTCTGGTACGCGTAGAACACGCCAGACGAGTTGACGGCTGCTATGCTGACCTGGGGTATCAGTAGCCAGTCGGCCCTGGCGCGCGCCTCAGGCACAGGCGACAACTGCGATAGGCACGGCAGGCGGACACGTAAATGGCCCGTTGCCCCGGAGTGGCGACAATCCGCCTTATCATTCATGCGGACACGCGTTGCAGGTGGTCTGCACCCCTGCACTGCTCTCTGGTGCCTCCTGCCTCGTACCAGAAATGTCACCCAGTATCTCAGGTACGAAACCTGAAAGAAGCAAAGAAGGCAATAGAGGTGCAATTGCCGGTATTCTGGTGACGCAAGCGAGTCGCTGCGTTCGCGGTATCAGTGTGTGGACTCCTACCCCACCTCCTCCTACCTACCTCCGCCCCCACAATGGACTCCGCCCCTAACTCCCCCCCCCCCCGCAAACCTACCTCTTCGGGCGGCACCACGCAGGTGACGTTCCGGAGGAAGACCTGTTTGCCGGTCCTACAACGAGCAGTGGCCACGCACCGTACGGAGGTTGCTGCAGCGCGTGGCCAAGCGCATACTGGTACATGGTGTGCATAGCCGTGGAGGGCGATACAGATTCATTTCTGCACAGCATAACAGCATCCAGCATAGCTCCACACTCACCGAAGGATGGCGTTGATGCGCGAAGTGAACAACCCGTACGAAGGCGGGTTTGGATAGGCGGGCGCCAGATTGACGAGCGTGAGGTTGTGGAACTCAACATTAGCCCCACTGGTGAGGTTCCAGACGTTCGTTAACAGACCCAAATCGAAAACAACCCGAGGCACACGCAGCGGCGAGGCCACCAATGTTACGTTGGCGTTGACCAGGACGGGAGAGCTCACCAGCCACACGCTGCATGTGTCAGCAGGATAGACAAGATGCGACACATATTACAGAGGTCAGTAATGAGCGCGCACGTGGGTGCGGTCCAGCAACTGGAGCCCGGACCGATCGTGCAACCGCAGTAACCCGACAGCCCGGGCCTCTCTAGAAACCCCAGTACCCAGGAGCGCACACCCGGCATACACACTTATCGTGCCTGTTATTGATGCTGATGTTCGCCGCAAGCACGATTGTGAGGTTGGCTCCCGCCGCCGCGGCAGCAGCCGCATGCACCGTGAACGCCTCCAGCAGCTCAGCAGCCGTCTGCACAGACACCAGACGGCAAGGCACAGCCACTGCCGCCGCGCCCGCCGACGTGGGGCAGGTGAGGTTCACGTTGTCCAGAGACGTGAAGCCGTCACGCCAGCGGCCGAAACGAACCACGCCTGGCTCCATCTGCGCATGTGCACACAAGGAAATGGGGCAAGGAAGAGTAGTGGAACTGGGAAGACAGGCTGGGACAGAGGCCATGCACATTAGTACATTGTACACGCACCGTCAGGCTGCCTGCTGCGCGCAGCGACGTGCACAGACACTGCTGGTACGCCAGCACCGTGCCACAGTCTGTGCTGAGGCTGACGCTGGCCATGCTGAGGCCCGAAGCCGCAGACAGGTCCAGCGCCGTGGGCTGCAGGAACACACTCCCCGCCGCCGCCGAGGGGGCCGCCACGGTGGCGTTGAGTGCCGTGAGGCAGGACAGGTTCATGGCGGTGCCTGTTGGCGCAAGTCATACGAGGTGAGAGAACGCGGCCCGACGGGGAGAACGGCGCCGAGGAATCGACGGCCACGCAACGCCACCGCACCTGCAGGCGCCTTCACGGCATCAAGTCCAATCCCAAAGTCCCATGTGCTAAGAGTTGATGTGTTTAGAGCGTTCTGGGCCAGCTGTGAGGCGTTTAGGTCGCGGAGATGCGCGATGCCAGCCGCGTCACCCGGCGAGCATGCCTCGCCTGCAGCGTTTGGCTCTGGCGCATAGAGCGACGCTCCAGCTATGCATATTTGCACTGCCGCTGCCGCTGCGAGCAAAGTGAGAAGCTTCCGCAGCTGCGTCACGGCCGACAGCCGGCGCGCTCCCATTCTATATCGCAAGCTTTGCTCATCTAGTTTGCAAGAAACATAGCAAGTTCCTCAAGCGCGCGCGAAAAACGTTTGGGCTCGCGACCTCACTTCTTCCGCGTTAGCTTTCAAGGCAAAGGTTGCAAGCTCTCTCTCATTTATGTCATTTCATATATGTGATCATTGGCGCAAGTCGAACGGCAACGTTTGACGGAGTGTGCCGTGCTCTGCCGTCTGCGCATGCCATACTGCCGCTCTCTACTCGAGTCTCACGTCGTCCCGACAGGCCCAACAGGCCAACATTCACCTGGGGCCACCACACAAGCAGCTCCACGGGGTCGGTAAGGCGCCCAATTTATGCAAGACACCCTCCAGCAGGCAGCAGCTCTCCCGGCCGCGGTCAGCCGTCAGCGGGCGCATTTCTCTGCACTTCGCAGCTAGACTCCGACGGCAAGCGCCACCTGAGATTTCAGCGTGCCTGACACGGATTACGTGCTGTGCGACCCTGGGCAACACAGCCCGGCGCTGTGGAGGCGCAACAGGGTCGTAGAGAGCAGACTCCAGACTGTGCCGCCTGCTAGCCACGGCACCTGCTAACCCGCTTCCGACACCGTGCGCAGTCATCCTTTTAAAGCATAATTGGCAACAGATACGCGTAACCCAACTTAGGCGTCAAGTGCATCTGCAATCCAACTTAATTTTGCTGCCTGGCTATGTCCGGATAATGAAGCTATCCATGACCCTCAGCCTCAGACGCGCACTGAGGTGTAGGCCGTGGTTGTAGGCTCAGGCGAACTCAATTGGGCGCACGTCCTTCCGTGCCATCCTGGTCATGCTGCCTGCTTGGTACGCATGAACTCACTACCTTCCACATCTCTCGCGCCACCACAAGTCCACTTATAGCCGGCTGGTATGGATTCGCCAACAACAGGCGCGGACTCACATGCGCTCAGCATCTGGTGCAGCCGCAGGGCCCCCACCACCGCAGCACCTGCCTTGAACCCTGTCCCATCACACACACCACCGCAGCACTGCCAGTCCCACCGCCAACAAATCCTGCCGGCTTCGCCAGCCCTCACACACACAAGCAGTAAGAACACGCAGGTAGGCAGCGCCCACCGGCCTATAATTCGCCATCATAACATGCACTACTTGTTTCCAGGCATCTCTTAAGCAAGCCCATATGGGCACGTGCAAATCCTGCATCAAGCACATCCTGCCGAAGTACTGAGTCCTGGACATGCCGTCCTTGTAATGCCGCTTTCATGACAGCATACACGAGCAAAGAGTCCTTCCATTTGTTCTGTCCAATCGCCTTATGGTACAGCTGCTATCAAACGCCCACTGCTGCGCGCGCTCTTGGCCCCAGGTCCTCCCTAATCCTCTCCAGCGCCGCCACCACCACCCCCACGCTCGGCCGCGCCGCGCTGGAGGCGTGGAAGCACTCCCGCGCTAGGCGTGCGTACCGCGGCGGCGTTTCGGGTCCGAACTCCAGCTCGCCCGTGTTGAGCGAGGGGTAGGTGCGCAGCCGCACGCCCATGCGCCAGGGCGGCCGCGTGCCGTTCTGCAGCTCCCACAGCATGATGCCCAGAGAGTACAGGCTGCACGGGCGGGGACAGGCAACGGGCACACGCCATGTTGTCAGCATGCCCGAACGAGGGCGACCTTGGGCAGGTGGGGGCAGAAACCAGCCAACACGGATTGGGCCGCGGGCGTGCTTCACTTACTCTGCGCTTTTGCCGACTTTGCCAGACAGCATCACCTCCTGTAACACAGTTAGGAAAGCCTCAACCTACAAGCACCTCTGTAGGTCAAAGTGCTGCATCTCGTGCATTCCGTGCCGCCTTGCCAGCGACCCATGCACCGCCATCTTCGGTACTCACCGGCGCGCAGTAGTAGGGCGTGCCCTGGAACAAGTTGGACAGGTGAGACTGGCCCTCGCCCACGCGCACCGACAGCCCGAAGTCCGACACCTTGAGGCAGAACCCCAGCGGCGTGCCGGGCGCGCGCACCAGCAGCACATTGTTGGGGTTCAGGTCGCCTGTGGAGCAAGAAGAGGTGCGAGCCGTGGCAAAATGACAGTCCATTCTCCCTACCAAAGCGCAGTGCCAGCTGCGGTCCTCACTCACCGTGCACGATGTTCTTCTCGTGGATGTGCTGCAGCCCACGTGCGATCTGCAGCGCGGCCTCCACGTAGCGCAGGGCCGCCTGGAGCGAGCTTGCGGGCCGGCCGCCCGACACGTCCGCAGGCACGTCCTCAAGCAGAGGCCGGGTGCCGCCGTGCTGGTGGTGCCCTGTCATGTCCTCAAGCGGCGCTCTCACTTGCAGCTGATCTGGCGGCGCACCCGCTGTGGACGCAGCACCCCTGCCGGCTTGATCCCTGTCCGCCCGTGCATCGCCCTCGACTGCCGTGCCGACCCCGCCTCGTGCGCTCTTGGAGGTGTCACGCGAGCCCCTGCTGGACTCACCCACATCTTTGTCACTGCTGCTCCCGCTAGCGCGGCTGCGCGGTGGCGCAGCTGTTGCCAAGGTGGCAGGCGACACAGGCGCGTTCGCATGCGCGTCCCGCCTCAAAATGGAGGAGACATTCGGCAGCCTGAACCGAGACCGCAAGGAGCTAGTAGGAGGACTAGGTGCGGCTGCATGGGCAGGTCGCGGCGGCGTGAGGAAGAAACCGCAGTCCACCAGGCTGCGCAGCGGGCCCGCGTCACAGAACTCCTGGATGATGAGCAGGCGCCAGCCGCCGCCCTGTTGTGACAGCTCCGGGGACAGGGACGCCAGCTCGTGCTGCACCTCGCGCAGCTCGTATGAGTAGGTGGTCCTGCAGAGCGAAGTGAAAGAGTGAGCGAGGCGTGTGTGGCACTCAGTGGCAAGAACATGGCGGCTTGCGGGCAATGTACACGCCAACAAAGCTGAGCATTCCGCAGCCCCAAGCTGCTCCCCAGCTTCATCCCACCAGCCACCCACACTCACACGATGTTTGGGTGCGTCAGGTTTGAGCTGATTGCCGCCTCCATGAGCGGCCGCTGCTGGTGGCGGGCGTGGTCGTCGGGGCCAAACACCATGGACTTGATCGCCACGGACAGGCCGCGCCACGTGCCGCGATACACGGTGCCATGCGCGCCCTTGCCAATCAGCCCATGCACATGCAGCTGCTGATCGCCTGCGAAGTCCCGACCCAGCGCCGCAATCGTGCCGCGCATCTGCTCCAGAGCAGCGCCTCTTGAGCGGCTCTGGCTGTCATGAGCTGGCTCGCTACCTGTCGTGCTACCGGCTGCTGCTGCAGAAGTGCTGGCGGCGCCAGTCGAGCCGCCGCCACTGCGCTGGAGTGTGGCCGCGCCGCTTCCGTGAGACTGTCCTGGGCGCTGCAGAGTGTGGTGCGACATGGTCAGAGTCGGCGGACGGTTGAAGGAGTCGGTCCCAGTCGCAGTGACGGGTCCTGCGGGGGGCTCCCTGAGCCCCGCCTGCTGTGGTGGCTCCGGCGCCTGGGCGGCAGGATTGCCGGGAGCCACGGAGGCCCGGTCGCCCGGACTAGCACCTGAGATAGCGAGCCCAGGAAACATCGCACTGGGTCCAGATACACGCACGGATTGCGTGTCTGAGCCCGACCGCGTGGCGGGTGAATTGCTGGGCCCACCCAGACCGCCAGCCTCTCCCTTTGCGACCCCTTTGGCTCGCAATATGTCCATCTCTAGACTGCTGCGGCCTCTGCGAATACATGGGAGCATGGGGCTGCTCCCAGTTAGGGATGACTGCAACTGCCGCCGGCGCTGGGCCGCCGAAAACCCACTGTGCATCCCTCTGCTGCCGCTGACACCTTCATCGCTTGCGCCGGACCTCACGCCGGCAGCAGCAGGGGTGCTGTTGCCAAGTTGCTCCAAATCACCACTTGTGAAGAGCTCTTTCTCTTGGTAGCTGCCCTGCCCCTGCCGCCGCCGCACCGAGAGCCATGCCGCCCCGCCAACCATCAGGAGCAGCACGCAGCCGCCAACCACTGCCCCGGCAATGGCGCCCACAGGGACGCCGCTGCCGCTGCTGCTGCCGTCATCGTAAGGCACGCCCAGGGCTGTGAGACCTGCGTTCGCCTGTTCGCCACTGCCTGGGTCTGACCTGCGGAACGTCACGTTGCTCAGGGAGAAGCGAGCGGCGGAGCCCCTGACAAAGACGAGCCGGCTGGCAGAAGGAGGACCTAGCAGCAAGTCATCGCCGATCACGAAGAAC
Organism: Chlamydomonas reinhardtii; assembly: GCF_000002595.2. Classification (NCBI taxonomy): domain Eukaryota; kingdom Viridiplantae; phylum Chlorophyta; class Chlorophyceae; order Chlamydomonadales; family Chlamydomonadaceae; genus Chlamydomonas; species Chlamydomonas reinhardtii. The sequence goes on from NC_057015.1 coordinate 3,976,648, forward strand.
GCCCGGGCTGCAGCCGCTAGCGTAGAGTCAAATGGCCGCTGCGGCGAGCCGCTCCCCTCCGTGCCGTTGGCTGTGGCGTTGGCGCTTGTGCCCCCTGCTGGCCCTGGCACACCAACCGCTGCCAGCTGCGCCGCCGGCAGCAGCGCCTGCTGCAGCAGCCGCAGCTCCTCCGCACTGACCACCAGCGTGCAGTTCTCCAGCCGTGTCTTGCTGGCGCCCGCGGCCAGCGACACGCCCCACAGCGGGCTGGACAGCACTGCCAGCGGGTCGCTGCGGCTGTAGCTGCCGCCGCGAGCCGCAAGCTCGCTCACCACTAGATTGCGGACTACCAGTCCCGCGCCGGCACCGCCAGGCACTCCGAGAGCAGACAGCCGCCAGCCCAAGCCCAGCCGCACGGGGTGCTCGGGTATCAAGCTGGCGATCACCGTGAGCCCTGGCACCTGCACGCCTGCGCCCGTGTCATTTCCTGCTGGCGCCGCTGCTGCGTCACAGCTGCCGTCCCCACAGCTGCCGTTGCTGGGATTGACTGGTGTGCCTTCCAGGCCCGCACGCGCGTCGCTGGTGCTGGTTGTGTTTCGTGCTGGGCCCTCAGGCCACTGCCCCGCCGCCGCCAGACTTATGTTGTTCACCAGGAGCACCCAGCGGCGGCCCTGGTCATCTGGCGTGGTGTTGTTAGGGAGGAGCGCCAACTGCGGGCATGCGCAGGAAGCCAGGGGAAAGGTAGGGTCAAGAGGTGCGGTGTTAGGACAGTAGCCAGGACAGGTCTTGCAATGTAGGGAAAAGTTGGTGAGCCGGCTTTTCCACACGCCTGAGCATCCTTTGCAAATATATCAAGTGCTGCCCGCCCGGCCATGACGGCGGCACCACACCTGCACCTACCTGCATGTCCGAGCTGTTGGTCACAGAGTTGGCGGCGATCAGGGGCACGCTGCTGGCTTGCAGCTGCCCGAAGCCAGACGGCGCTGGCAGGAGTGCGTAGCCCGGGCCGAGGCTGTGGCGCGCATGGCGGAAAGCATGGCACAGAAGCGAAGAAGGTGTGTGTTTAGTACTTGGGCATATGGCCGGTAGGCAACAACAGCAGACATGCACTCCGCCGCACCTGTTAGTCAAGTGAACGTCCTCCAGTCTCACAGTAATTCCGTCAAGACAGCGGTAGTACACGCCAGAGTCATTGACGGCATCCACGCTGATGTTGTTGACCGCTAACCATTCGGCCTTAGCGCGCGCCTCGGGCACGGGCGACACCTGTGACATGCGTTTGCAAGTAGAACAGCAGGCGTTAGGTTTTACATGGCGCGTGGGTGGTACCGCCGTCCCACGTGCGTGTGGGGCGTCAAGCGGCGCGAAGCCTGCGAGCTGGCCCTGTACGACGGCTGACCCCGGTCTCCCTCGCTTATGTTGATCAGCCCCACTGTCGTTGGTGGCCCTTCCTTACCAGGTAAGTCAACCAGTACCTCATATATGAAAGCTGCACGCGGGGAAGCACAGAGAGCGAGCTCGAAAGGAAAAATTCTCCGGCTACTCAGTAGTCCGGATGGCGCGGGCAATCGGAAATGCAACCCAGCAAGAACCAGCACAACATTCGAGGTATCCTGTTCAAGGCCAGTTCGGCCAGGCGCGAACAGCATGTTCGGTACCTCTGCTGGCGGCACCACGAGCGTGCAGTTTCGAACAAACAACTGTTTGCCGACTCTGCATCCATGTGGAGGAAAGGGTAGTGAGCATGTGCGAGCGCATCAATAAGTGCACCGGCCCCAAGGTGGGGCCAGCACGGCCAGCCGCACCGGTTCTGACATGGGAGCTAGCATGGACAGTTGCTGGCGTCACAACTGCTGACGCCTTACGTGTAGAAGGCCCTCACTCGCTCCGACAGCGGGCCGAACCGGGAGAAGCGGTAGCCGGGCTTGTAGTACGCCGGCGCCAGGTTCACCAGCGTGAGGTTGTCGATGAGTACGAAGGCGTTCCCAGCCATGGTCCAGATGCCCGTCAGACGCCCCAGGTCCAGGATGGGCCGAACGAGTCGCGCCGAGCCAGCCAGGGTTATGTTGCTGTTTATCTTGATAGAAGATCCTGCAGGCCACACACTGCATGTGCCGAGGCCAAGATTAACAAACACGTCAAGGCAAAGCAGGTGCCAAGTCCGGCTTCTTCGTACATAGGGACTACGCTGGTATGCATTTGAGCTCACCTGTTATTGATGCTGATGTTCGCCGCAAGCACGATTGTGAGGTTGGCTCCCGCCGCCGCGGCAGCAGCCGCATGCACCGTGAACGCCTCCAGCAGCTCAGCAGCCGTCTGCACAGACACCAGACGGCAAGGCACAGCCACTGCCGCCGCGCCCGCCGACGTGGGGCAGGTGAGGTTCACGTTGTCCAGAGACGTGAAGCCGTCACGCCAGCGGCCGAAACGAACCACGCCTGGCTCCATCTGTGCGCAGGCACACGGGAAAGTGGTGCTGGGGAAGGGGAGCGAGGGGCCGGCAGGGTTGCAGGGCCCCGCAACAGTCGGCCATCATGCACAGTTGCACATTGTACACGCACCGTCAGGCTGCCTGCTGCGCGCAGCGACGTGCACAGGTACTGCTGGTATGCCAGCACTGTGGCGCAGTCGGTGCTGAGGCTGACGCCGGCCATGCTGAGGCCCGAAGCCACAGACAGGTCCAGCGCCGTGGGCTGCAGGAACACACTCCCCGCCGCCGCCGAGGGGGCCGCCACGGTGGCGGTGAGTGCCGTGAGGCAGGACAGGTTCACGGCGGTGCCTGTCGGCGCAAGTCATATGAGGTGAGAGAACGGGGCCCAAGGGGGAGACCGGCTGCGCAGAGAAATCGACGGGCCACCGCACCTGCAGACGCCTTGATGGCCGGTAGTCCAATCCCAAAGTCCCATGTGCTAAGAGTTGATGTGTTTAGAGCGTTCTGGGCCAGCTGTGAGGCGTCTAGGTCCCGCGGGATGCCATCCGCGTCACCCGGCGAGCAAGCCCCGCCAGCTGAGTTTGCCTCTGGCGCATAGAGCAACGCTCCTGCTATGCATATTTGCACTGCCGCTGCCGCTGCGAGCAAAGTGGGAAGCTTCCGCAGCTGCGTCGCGGCCGACAGCCGGCGCGCTCTCATTTATCGCAAGCTGTACTCATCTATTATTTCGGTTAAGCATGTGCACCGAGTAGAGCTGGTTAATTACGCAAATGCAGCTGACAAGCTGGCTGACTGAAGTTTAGATATTGTTTGCTTATTCTTGTTGCGGTGCGTGTTATTTGCGTTATATCGATACGTTGCTTGCGCAGTGTCAAAGTTTGCAAGGTTGTCGGCATGCACATCGCGCGCTCCACACGCCACACACTCCAGCACCTCCCTAACTGCCATACTTGTCACGCCAGGGCTGGTGACCGGACACGGCGTGGGGTAAGTGCCCGTGCCGGGGTCCAAGGGTGGAACGCGCGTCTCATGTGCTATTTGCCTTACGTCAGCTGACTTTAGTTGAATTTGCGTTGTGGGTGCGAAGAGCAGGGGGGGGGTGGAAACGAAGTGCCAGACCCCATGCCCCGAAATCCCCCGGGACCCTGTGGCGCGACACATGGCTCATTGAACTTTGGGCTTGACAAAATAGGTTGCGACTTAGCGAACATGCGCATATGCGTGTGGGGGCGTGGATGTTTTCCCCCTTGGCAGAGGTGGAGCGGCGGCAGGGTTCGCACTAACCCAGGTTGCGAGTAGGGAAGGTGCGGGTACGTAATTGTCAGACCAGTAGGCAGTCGGACAGAGGCGGTCGGACTGGGAGGCAGATTACGTAAGTAGCAACGTTGCACGAGTGGTCTGTTACGTAATTGACAACGTTGCACATGGATTCTAGATCCATGTACGACCAATGCGGGTCGCCCCTGAGTATTTAAGCGGCCGACCGCTTGTTGTTTGGGCATAGAACCGGGTGTTAGCCTGAAGAACCATACCAGGCAACCTTTCCCAGGTCGAACGGTAGTGCCGAGTGGACAGATCTTCCCACTTCGGGCACAAGTGTAAACCACAATTGATATTACTGTCCAAACCTCTCACAACCGGCAACTCGCGGTTGTTAAGCGGGAAGGGAAAGTGCCTAAGTCTGCGGGACACGCAGCAGCAGCTTCCACCGCTGGTTTTCCTCAACGCTAAGCCGACCCTCCCTCTGGTCGCCCTGCCTATCCCCAAGCTCGGCAACCCAACCAAGGACATCGCGCTAGGGTGCTAACCCCCCCCCCCCCTGGCAGTCTCGATACCTTAGTCTCCACAGCTATCCAACCCGTTAAGAGGACTAGGAGAGCGGCCACGGCACAGCACCAGGGCACGTCCTCATACGTCCCTCGTGTGCCCCCAGCGACATCAGACGATCCTAGGGCAGCCCCGTTACTCCCCAAGATAGGCGGTCGGCTAGTCGCACGATTAGTTCAACGCAAAAATTTTTGGGGGTGCGGCGCGTAGTTGGTATCGAGACCAGGTTAGCTGGTGCTCGACTGGCGGGTCGTGCCTGGTCTCCCCTTAGTCTCGCAGCGCTATCAAGCTAAGTCAGCATGGCGACACCATCGCACGTGCAGCCCAGCAGCGTCAATTCCATACCGTACTATGAGACGAATGATTGCGCTCGGCAATGGCTGGCCCGGTTAGACCGCGCTAAGCGCATGTACGGCTGGACGGACGACCAGACGCTGGATGTGGCTGTCTGCCGGCTAGGGGACTCTGCCGCAACGTGGTATTCCGGGGTTGAGAGCTCCATCACCACCTGGGCGCAGTTCCAAATCACTTTCCAAGAGCGCTTTGAGGCGAATCAGGAGGAGTTATACAATCTGCTTGCACGCTGCCAACAGCGCCGGCGTGAACCCGTGCGAGAGTACGCGGATCGGTTTCGTGACCTGGCGTCGCAGCTGTCGCTCAATACCTCTGACCCCGTCCATACCTTCTCCTTCCTTCGTGGGCTACAACCGGACATCTACGATCAGGTGTTCTTGCTGAGGCCCAAGACACTTGAAGAAGCAATTCATGACGCCATCTACATCGAGGAAGGCTCGCAATGCTACTCTGCACCAAGCAGCAGCCGCAGTCACCGGTGGCGTGACCAGTCTCCCGGCCGCCGCCATGGCCGCAACAGGGACCGGCGGTTCGCGGACTGCCACTACCACTCGTACAATGAGTCCCATTACTACGGCAGCCGTCCATCACGACATGGGCGCTACTCATCGCCATCAACACAACTCCAAGCAAACCGCGGGCGAGGTCACGACCATCATGACGTGCAACAAGTCGACTTGTACGACGCCGATCAAGCGGATGAAGCCGCTCTTGAGGGTCTTGCCGCTCACATGGCACGGCTGATGCGCCTGTTGGAGGAAGTGGCAGGGCAAGGACCTCACATGTTGGACATGGCGCGAGACAGCCGTTACTACGAGGAAGATACGTGCTACGTGCCGTATGAGGAGTACGAAACACAGCCTGACGCCGAGCGAGGGGGCAAGCAGGTGACCGTCCCTTCCCGCAACCGTATGCGCCGTATGCGCCGGACACCCCTGAGCTCACACCATATTCCACACCGGTAACTGCGCTTGCGCACCCACCTCGCGCCTCCTTCCCGACGCACGTTTACGTCATGCAGCAGACCGTGCCCCCGCCGCCAGCAGTAGTACGGGATGACACGCCCCAGCGTGCACATCACTTGGAGCGGATTCCCGCACAGCAGCCCGCACGACCTGCGGAGGAGAGCAAGGATGGTGCAGGCGAGGACGTGAAGAGCGTGGACACGTACCCCATGCCGTGGCACACAACATTCGGATGTGACGCCGCATGCAATCAGGACCCGCCCGGCGCAGCCCATCGAGTGCGCACCTCCGGTAAACCCCAGCAGTTCCGTGCCTGGTGTCCAATCGTCACCCCAGCACTTGCCAACCGTGGACAGGGATACGCCCGTGCTCGAGTCGCCCGACACCCGCGAGGGGCTTACTCGGGACTCACCTGCTGTGGGGCAGATGCCGCCAGCAGTGCCGCATGTGCCTGAGCACGCACCCACACCACCGCTTCAACAGACAGCGCTCCTGTCAGCTCCGCCGGCGGCCTGGCTTGCTTGTACGCCACCGCGTGCTTGCCTTGATGCCTTGACGGGGCCTGCCGATATGACAAGGTGTCAGGGGAATCGCCAATCAGATGAGCTGCACGCGCCATGCCCGAACACGATGGCCGCAGCGCTCCCAACCGTTACTCCCCGGTCATCCATCTTTCATGCCCAAGGCTGTTACGACACGCCACTGGCACCGCCAACCAATGACACGGTGTTGGAGCTGCCACCCAAACCCATGTTCCGTTCCCCTGACGAAGCACCAAAGTTGTCCGCGGGACTCGAGCTCCCCTTTCATGGCCAGCTATCGCTCGATGCGATTCGTCTCCTTCCGGCCCTGTCAAGCGCTCACCTGGCCGCGCAGGCGCCCAGTCATGGGGCGTGTGGCTTGCAACACACCGCCATGTGGGACGTATTGCAAGACGGCATGAGGATGGGAGAGCAACGACAAGACGGCACGCCTAGTCAAGAGGACCCACGTCCTGTCACGCCCGCTGTGTGGCACCGGTACCCCCTGCCGCACAACATGGACACTTCGCCTCACAAACCCTCAACGAATTATAAGGTCGCTGGCCTACTGTACGCCCTGCTGCATCGGGTCCTTTACCGCACGGCCCTGGGCAAGAGCAACCTCCACTCGCGGAGCAGCAGTTTCGACTCACCTGCTTTCATGGCTGAGCACTCCGCTGATGCAACATGCACGTATGAGTAGTATGAGGCGCCGGCGCCCACGCCACCACCAGAACCACCGCCGCATGTGTGCACGGCAGCGTCAAACGCCGCCACACGGGCACCACAGCCCCGCCACCTGTGCAACGGAGACCGTCACACTTAATATTAGCAGGCCGAAACGAAATCTGAGAGCGAGGGAACCTTGTTTGGTAAACTCCGACCGGCAGCCACCAACATGGCGCTCACCTATGGGAACCTGGTGCGCTGGTATGACGATACCGGTAATCTGGAGCGGGCAATCAGCGTGGAGCGACTGAGAGTTATTGAAGGTAGCGCGGAGCAGTCAGTGTGTAGAAATGCGGCTCCAACGGTAGCGAGACCCACCGGGGATGTACGCTGCTGCGCCGAAGCTATGGCCCTCACGCCGCGGCCTATCTAATGCTCCCACGTTTCGCGGCAGCAAGCATGCTGCAGCTCACAGCGAGCGAGGAGACCCACCGGTGGTTGGACGTGGTTGGACTGGTAAAGGGAGAAGCGCTGCTTTCTCCAACTGCTTACTCCATAAAAGACAACAGCGCAACCGCCTGCAACACTGCTAAGCGTAAGCACGAACCCGTACAACGGCAAATCCCAAGTCTTCCCACAGTATTGTCAGCAGGAGGTGTTCGCCATTCGCCATTCGCCATTCGCCACCAACGGACATTCGCCATTCGCCAATCAACAACGGACATTCATCATTCGCTAACCAACGGACAAGGGCAAAACACACACCTATAATTGCGGCTGGCCGCCGGATCCACAGCGAGCCTGCGAAGAGCCACGCACTCTCCATGGCGTAGCACCTTGTAGTTCGAGTCCAACGCGCCATTTCTGGGACGCCGCAGCACAGTTCAACTGCTTTTGGCCGACGCGGTCGTCGGATCAATCGTGGGGGAGGTCACAGCTGTGGCGCGACACATGGCTCATTGAACTTTGGGCTTGACAAAATAGGTTGCGACTTAGCGAACATGCGCATATGCGTGTGGGGGCGTGGATGTTTTCCCCCTTGGCAGAGGTGGAGCGGCGGCAGGGTTCGCACTAACCCAGGTTGCGAGTAGGGAAGGTGCGGGTACGTAATTGTCAGACCAGTAGGCAGTCGGACAGAGGCGGTCGGACTGGGAGGCAGATTACGTAAGTAGCAACGTTGCACGAGTGGTCTGTTATGTAATTGACAACGTTGCACATGGATTCTAGATCCATGTACGACCAATGCGGGTCGCCCCTGAGTATTTAAGCGGCCGACCGCTTGTTGTTTGGGCATAGAACCGGGTGTTAGCCTGAAGAACCATACCAGGCAACCTTTCCCAGGTCGAACGGTAGTGCCGAGTGGACAGATCTTCCCACTTCGGGCACAAGTGTAAACCACAATTGATATTACTGTCCAAACCTCTCACAACCGGCAACTCGCGGTTGTTAAGCGGGAAGGGAAAGTGCCTAAGTCTGTGGGACACGCAGCAGCAGCTTCCACCGCTGGTTTTCCTCAACGCTAAGCCGACCCGCCCTCCCTCTGGTCGCCCTGCCTATCCCCAAGCTCGGCAACCCAACCAAGGACATCGCGCTAGGGTGCTAACCCCCCCCCCCCCTGGCAGTCTCGATACCTTAGTCTCCACAGCTATCCAACCCGTTAAGAGGACTAGGAGAGCGGCCACGGCACAGCACCAGGGCACGTCCTCATACGTCCCTCGTGTGCCCCCAGCGACATCAGACGATCCTAGGGCAGCCCCGTTACTCCCCAAGATAGGCGGTCGGCTAGTCGCACGATTAGTTCAACGCGAAAATTTTTGGGGGTGCGGCGCGTAGTGTCACAACCCCCTTGAGGGGACGACCGACCCCCCCACACGCGGACAAAACCTTGTTGTTTAGGGGTTAAAACCCCTCCATTTCATACCAGAGTGGAGTCAATGGACTCCTCTTGACGAGCACTATCACGCTGTACCATCGGCGGTCCTGTTCTGAGACTTCGGTCGGTGCGTCAGCAGGTCCCTGCAATGCAATCTTCGGTCACATGCGGGATCCTATCCATGGAAATCCCCTCGACTCAGCCCACCCCGCGCTCAACTCTCTGCCGTGTGACGAATGAACAGTGGTTATCGGCAGCCTTGGTAGACGGTTAGACGTGAATTTATGCGCACCAGCGCTTAAGAGCCCAGCTGTGTCAGTGCGCATGTCTCTAACGTGGGGACATGTGCGGACATGTCCACGCCAGGACGCGTTACGTAGCCCTCCCACGCTTTGTTTGTGCTTATTACGGCGTAATGTTCACATATGAGTCTCGTAGTGCTGCTTTTGGCCCCGACTTCTGCTTGTGGGTTGCTTCCCGAAATCCGCCAGGATGGGCTCCCGAAACCCGGCGGACCCGGAGCACCCCCCAACTTTGGCCGCCCAGAACTTCCTCACCAGACCACCCCTACAAAACTAAAAGTACGTACGAAATATTCTCCTAAAGATCTACAATTTTGAGCATGGGGGTAAGATTCCGAGCTTTCCATCCCCGCCTGTGAAGGGCACCGCCCTCGGTTGTGGATAACGTATCCGGATGGCGGAAGTCCCCCGCGGGGCCCGTCTTAGCGCGTCCGCTAGCTCAACTGCTCAAGAGGGTGTTCTCTCTTGAGCTCTCTGGTAGTACTCCGTGAGCGTTTACACAGTTGAAGAACGCCACTGCAAACAGACGCGAACTATCGCTGCCAGTGACCAGAAGTGCTTGTAATTTCTGAGGTCAGACGAGAGTCAAGTAAATCTGCCTGTGCGCTCAGTGGAGCAGTGAGTCACGCCGCAATCATTACAGCGGGGGCACGTACGGGTTGCGTAATCACGCAGTAGGGCGTGACACACTGTCCCCAAACACTACTGTCCAAACACGGTGCACGCCAGCATGTGCCTGACGAACCTTAGGCTTCAAGTTGGCAGCCCGAGTCAACGGTATTATGCACGAAGCACCCTTGCACAAAACGCTCTTGTGCGCGTCAACCTCTGATTGCGGAAAGAGTCACAGAAATCTGTCGTTGTCACGCCCCCTCCATCCACTTACTTCTTGCTTCGTTGCCCTGAAGGAACGCTGCCCCACGATGGCGTGACGCTTGACAGTATGTCAGTATCAACCTTAATGACATCGCCTCTACAACTGAACAAAAATGTCGGATCCAGAAGACCAGAACCCCTGCAAAAGAAGCATTCCTTTGTATCCCTTAAGCTGTAGGCACACGCAGCCACATTCAGACAAAAGACAAGATATAGATAAGAGAGCACGTGTAACGCCACTACTGTTCCGTGGTTGTGTTTCCACCAGCCTGTGTGCATGGCCCAAGGCTGAGCTCAAGCCAGCAACACACCAAAATAATGCCTACCCTTTGCATGCCATAATACTTCACATGATCCTGTTCTAGCTGGAACCTGCTGACGCGTTCCTCAGCGAAAGTTGAGTTCCATTCCGTGTAACGGCGCACAAAACCGCACGCCTACTATACATTGCTCATTACGGTTAGCTCGTCCCTAATCCTCTCCAGCGCTGCCACCACCACCCCCACGCTCGGCCGCGCCGCGCTGGAGGCGTGGAAGCACTCCCGTGCCAGGCATGCGTACCGCGGAGGCGTGTCGGGTCCGAACTCCAGCTCGCCCGTGTTGAGCGAGGGGTAGGTGCGCAGCCGCACGCCCATGCGCCAGGGCGGCCGCGTGCCGTTCTGCAGCTCCCACAGCATGATGCCCAGAGAGTACAGGCTGCACGGGCGGGGACAGGCAACGGGCACACGCCATGTTGATAAGTATGCATGAACCAGGTCAACCTTGCGCAGGCGGGGGCAGAAACCAGCCAACATGGATTGGGCCACGGCCGTGCTTCACTTACTCTGCGCTTTTGCCGACCTTGCCAGACAGCATCACTTCCTGTAATACAGTTACGAAAGCCCTCAGTGATCGCGCACAAGCGCCTCTGCAGGTCAAAGTGCTGCATCTCGTGCATTCCGTGCCGCCTTGCCAGCGACCCGTGTAGCGCTGTCTACGGTACTCACCGGCGCGCAGTAGTAGGGCGTGCCCTGGAACAAGTTGGACAGGTGCGACTGGCCCTCACCCACGCGCACCGACAGCCCGAAGTCCGACACCTTGAGGCAGAACCCCAGCGGAGTGCCGGGCGCGCGCACCAGCAGCACATTGTTGGGGTTCAGGTCGCCTGCGGGAGCAAGAAGAAGTGCGAGCCGTGGCAAAACAAATATGTCTATTCTCCCTACCAAAGCGCAGTGCCAGCTGGGGTCCTCACTCACCATGCACGATGTTCTTCTCGTGGATGTGCTGCAGCCCACGTGCGATCTGCAGCGCGGCCTCCACGTAGCGCAGGGCCGCCTGGAGCGAGCTTGCGGGCCGGCCGCCGGGCACGTCCGCAGGCACGTCCTCGAGGGCTGGGCGAAAAGGCTTGTTCGGCTTCACCCGCTCACAGCCCTCAAACATGCCAGGACCGAACGTGCCACCAGCCCGCCGGAGCATGCGCGATACACGCGCATCATCCTCGTCATCGTCGCTGCTGGTGCTGCTGCCCCGGATACCGTGACCAGCAGCCGAACGTTCTGGCTGCTGCTGCTGCTGCTGCTCCTTCGCGCCTCCTGCTTCTCCTGATGCTACTGCTGACGCTGCTGCTACGGATTTCCGGGACGCGCGCTGCTGCTCCAACATGCGTGAAGGCGGCCGCTTTATGTGTTGCTGTGGCGGCGTGAGGAAGAAGCCGCAGTCCACCAGGCTGCGCAGCGGGCCCGCGTCACAGAACTCCTGGATGATGAGCAGGCGCCAGCCGCCGCCCTGTTGTGACAGCTCCGGGGACAGGGACGCCAGCTCGTGCTGCACCTCGCGCAGCTCGTATGAGTAGGTGGTCCTGCAGAGCGAAGTGAAAGAGTGAGTGAGGCGTGTGTGGCACTCAGTGGCAAGAAGATAAGGGTCCTTGAGAGGAGGGTCAAGCCAGCATTCAGCAGCCCCAACCTGCTCCCCAGCTCCATCCCGCACTCACACAATGTTTGGGTGCGTCAGGTTTGAGCTGATAGCCGCCTCCATGAGCGGCCGCTGCTGGTGGCGAGCGTGGTCGTCGGGGCCAAACACCATGGACTTGATCGCCACGGACAGGCCGCGCCACGTGCCGCGATACACGGTGCCGTGCGCGCCCTTGCCAATCAGCCCGTGCACCTGCAACTGCTGGTCATTAAAGTTCCGCCCAAATGCCGCAATCATAGCGTGCATCTGATTCACAGTGCTGGCGCCGCGAGTGGTCCCCGGTGCCCCCGGCACTTGCCAGAGGGACACAGCGGACGACGCGTTGGACGACTCGACGGCGTTGGCTCCCGTACGAGCCACATCTCGGGAGCCGGATGAGGCTGAGGGCGGCGTATGCCTGGAATCCCCGGCGCCAGGGCCAGCAGTGATGGGCCCGCCGGTGCTGCTGCCTGTGCGCATGGTTGCACAAAGGGCGGCAGCACCTGCTGGGCCGTGCTGGCGGAGCGTGGTCGTGCTCGGGGCTGCATCGAAGCTGTCGGTAGGTGCCCGTGTGAGCTTGTCCCCGGAGCCGCCCACAGGTAGCCCGTCGCTACGGAGCGCTGAGGCCTCGGCTGCTGCCATGGCAGCCAAGGCCTTACTGGTCATGTTGGTGACAGCCCCCGTGGTCGTGTAGGGGGACCGCAGCTTCAGCAGCCCACTGCTAGCGCTACTGCTTGGATGGGAGCTGCGCCCCGCCGCCGACCCCACGCCCCCTTGCGCGCTCGACGCCGCCTCGGCTGGCGCCGCCAGGCCCGCCAACAGGCGCGGCAGTTCACCCGTGGGGCCGCCAGAGCAGCTCACTGTGGAGGTTGTGACGGAGGGCCCTGCGCCGCCTTTGAACATAATGGCTAGGGCCGTGACATCCGCGGCGCTGCTTCGTGCCCCGGGCCGCATCACCTGGCCGCTGTCCGTGAGCGCAGACAGCCGGTCCAGGCTGCAGCGAGATCGAGGCCCGTCACCAGCGATGGCGACGCCTGCTGCGATGGATGTATTTCCGTCAACATTGCCGTATGGGCCTGCGTCCGCGCCTGCTCCGTCCGTGGCCGCGCCCCGCTGCAGGTACTGAGCATAGGGGTCATCGCCAGCGCCGGCATCGCGGCCGCGCTTGAGCCGCCCGTGCTGCTGACGCCGCCGGCGAAGCACTAACAGGGCTGTCACACCTGCTGCGAGGAGAGCGCAGCAGCCGCCGACGACAGCCCCTACGATTGCGCCTACCGGGGCGCCGCCGCGGCCGCTGCTGCTGCTGCTGCCGGTATCGTACGGCACCCCCAGGGCTGTGAGGTTGGGCCCCGACCACTCGCCGTCCGCCGCCACCGGTGCCCGGAACACACAGTTTGTCAGCGTGTACAAGTCCGTGGTAACATACGCTATGCGCAGCAACAATACACTGCCGGTCGTGTTGACTGAGAGGTCGTTCGCGTTCATGAAGAAGCTGCGGGTAGCCTCCACAAGAGCTGTATCGAAGGTCAGCTTGCTGGCGTTGCCACCGGTGCCAGCGCTGCCCGTGCTGTTGGCTGTGGCGTTGGCGCCTGTGCCCCCTGCTGGCCCTGCGGCCACAACCGCCGCCAGCTGCGCCGCCGGCAGCAGCGCCTGCTGCAGCAGCTGCAGCTCCTCCGCGCTGACCACCAGCGTGCAGTTCTCCAGCCGTGTCTTGCTGGCGCCCGCGGCCAGCGACACGCCCCACAGCGGGCTGGACAGCACTGCCAGCGGGTCGCTGCGGCTGTAGCTGCCGCCGCGAGCCGCCAGTTCGGTTAGCACGAGCCGCCGCATCACCAGCCTTGCTCCAGCTGGCACACCCAGTGCCGCTGTTTGGCCGCCGAGACCCAGCCGCATGAAGCCCGTCGCATAGCCGCATTCAATCACGGTGCTGCCAGGGATGATAGCGGTCGCATTCCCAAACCCGGCTGCGCGGGCGGCCGCAGCGTCTGCGCTGCTGCCACCCATGCTGTTTGCGTTGTCGCCTGTTGTGGTGGCCTCCAGGGCGTTCGCCCACGCGACGGCGCCGCCCTCCCCGGTAGAGACGTTGCCCACCAGCAGCACCCAGCGCAGGCCGCTTCCATCAGGCGTGCTGTGGTGGGGGTCCATAGCTAGCTGCGCGGGGAAATCGCAGGCAGAAAAGACACACACACACACGTCGTAATTTGATCTAGCGTGGGTCGGCATTACTACTTGCTGAGGTGCATAGTTCTTCCTCGTTCTCGCTGCGCACAGGGACCGGGGGCTGCAAGGATTGGTACAGAGCAGGAGGGGGAGGCATAATCCGTGCGAACAAGCATGCTCAATCCGTGCACCAGAGCTCAGGACAGCTCGCTCACCAGCAGGTCGGGGGCGGAGTTGGCCTGGTTCACGGAGGTGAGCGGCACACTGGCGGATTGGAGCTGCTTAATGTCCAGGCTAACAGGCGGCAGCAGCGGGTAGCCCGGGCCCAAGCTGCGAGCATGCAATCGTAGGCAACACGTCCTTGTCAGACGCGCACGGTTCGGCCCCGCATTGGGGCAGGCGGCATCCTGGTCAAGCCATGCGATGTCACCACAATTTCCCCTTTGCCCAGTCCCCATGCTTGCGCCTTGCATGCACCGCATGCCCACCAACCTGTCGGTGACGTGCACTCGTTCAAAACTCGTGACAGCCGACTGCAGCGACCGGTAATAAACCCCTAATAGTGCGCACGCACACGGAACCAAACGTTACAGGCCAGGAGGAATGAATGCCACACGTCAGTATAGGTGAAGGCACAGGTCAGTATAGGTGAAGGCAACCTCTGCCTTCAGGTGCCTTCCCCTCGTCGCTCGTGCCCTCACCTGACGCATTCACGGCGTCAACCGTGACGTTGGTGACCTTAAGCCAGGCAGCTAGTGCCTGCAGACATGAGCAGAGGCACAACGTGGTTATCGGGCGTTCGCATCAGGCATGATTGCAGCCAGCGCCTAGCGGCAAGCACTGGAAACCCACCTGGGCCTCAGGCACCGGCGACACGAGGAACGTTATCCAGTAACTGCGGGTGATAATGAAGGGGCAGTGAGCCTCATGCGTCCGACCTGCATTCGGCAACTGGCGGTTCCGCTGGGAAGGGGGGCAACAGGCACCAACCGGGGGCACCAACCCTCTACTTCCCCACCCGTCCGGTAGCTGCGGGCCCCAGGGCGCACATGCACGAGTCAACCCCACCGGGTGTATGACAGCTCATCGGGCGGCATCACAAGAGTGCAGTCGTGGATAATGACTTGGCGTGTGGACCTGCGGCGTGGGCGCAAGTGAGCGCGAACGACACTTCAGCCGCAGCATGCAGACCGACGGGCCGTAGGCCGCTAACAGCAGCAGGAGGGCCTCCCTCACTCCACATCCGTGTGGAGCGGTCCAGCCTGCGACAATGCCCGCCCTCGCCATCAGCCCAGCCGACAGTACCACGTACCTCTTGAACGCCCACAAGCGGTCTGACAGCAGCCCGTAGGGGCTGTATGGCCGCCCCGCGGAGATGTAGCCGGGTGCGAGGTTAACGCACGAGAGGTTGCTGAGCGTCACCCACACGGTGGGCCCCACGTCCCACAGCCACGTCTGTAGCTGCAGATCCAGCACGGGCCGCCCAAGAAGCGCCGACCCCACCAAGCTGATGTTCGCGAGCAAGGGCGCAGGTACAGGCGCGGGTACGTGGGAAGGCGACGCACTGTGGTCGGAAGGAAGCAGGAAGGTATGCAAACTTGAGGACAGGCAATCGCAGATCCAGGGCGAGGACGACACAGCCTGACGTGGTGATAACGTGTGAGCAGGCATGCTGGCGTGCGACCGTGTTCCAAGCCCCCAAGCGCACCTGCGCTGCACCGTCACGTTGCTAGCGAGCACGATTGTGAGGTTGGCTCCCGCCGCCGCGGCAGCAGCCGCATGCACCGTGAACGCCTCCAGCAGCTCAGCAGCCGTCTGCACAGACACCAGACGGCAAGGCACAGCCACTGCCGCCGCGCCCGCCGACGTGGGGCAGGTGAGGTTCACGTTGTCCAGAGACGTGAAGCCGTCACGCCAGCGGCCGAAACGAACCACGCCTGGCTCCATCTGTGCGCAGGCGCACGGGAAAGTGGTGCTGGGGAAGGGGAGCGAGGAGCCGGCAGGGTTAAAGGGCCCCGCAATAAAGAGTCGGCGATCATGCACATTAGCACATTGTACACGCACCGTCAGGCTGCCTGCTGCGCGCAGCGACGTGCACAGATACTGTTGGTATGCCAGCACTGTGGCGCAGTCGGTGCTGAGGCTGACGCCGGCCATGCTGAGGCCCGACGCCGCAGACAAGTCCAGCGCCGTGGGCTGCAGGAACACACTCCCCACCGCCGCCGAGGGGGCCGCCACGGTGGCGTTGAGTGCCGTGAGGCAGGACAGGTTCACGGCGGTGCCTGTCGGGCGTGCGAGGGTGGACGAAGGCGTTGACGGCGGACCAGGTGTTCAGAGCTCTTTGGTAATGCGTTCTCAGTGGCAAGCCTGCCGCCCACTCCGGCCCGTCCCAAGTCGCTGCGCCCATACCTTGTGGCATCGCGAGCACGTCCGGCCGTCCCTTAAAGTCCCACGTGGCGGTGACCGGTGTAGCCAGGACGCCCTGGGCCACCTGGCCACCAGAGAGGGAGGACAGCGCCTGCACCCCAGTCGCCGCTCCGTCGGCCGCGCTGCATTCCCCGATCGCTGCAGCTGCTGCGCTCGTAATCAGCACTGCCGCCAGCAGCGTCAGAGCTTGCAAAGGCCGGAAGCGCACGCGCAATCGCCGAACGGGCCTGGCCTCAGTGACACGCATCGGTGCTGCGAGTGACGCCTCATCCAAATGCATACAGAGCGTTATCTGATTGGACGGTGTCGGAGTCAAGTTGCCAGGCGCTCATTTCGGCGCGTGCGACTTTTTGCTGGCTGTTATCGTTCTTACCACAATATTTAATGTTAATAATGTATAGGCTCTGAGAGTAATTATGTAATATAAGCGAAAGGCTTTCTGAGAGGCACCCTCGATCTCACAGCCCAGCGTGAACTTACTCATCTGTTCAGGGCTGTTCGTGGCGGGAAACCCATCCACCCTTGGACTCATCAATATGAGAGAGGGATACCTGACAGGTCGGCGTATACTATGTGCTGCTCAAGGGCCGCGTTTGGTCAGCTTAGAACCTTTCAACTGCCGAACGTCGGGGTGGGGTGGCTTGCAAGTAATCGGTATTCGGTAGTCGGTCGACAGCGAGTATGGAGAGAAATAATATGAGCCCTTTACTGGTGCGGGTGGACGCTGCGCACTGTGCGCCGATGGTGGTCACGGTCGGGGCGGGCTTGGAGCGTGGCTTGGAGGTTGCGGTAATACCGTGATGGCGGGTTGCATTGTGTGCGTGCGGCCACCAGACAGCGCCAGGCCCTCGCGTGCTCAGCGTCATGTGAAAAAAGGGCGCTAAAGACACTCTGCATATACCAGCTTATGATAACGAAGACTGGAAGCAACTCAGCAGCCCAATTGCGGGCTCAATGCGCTGGCTTCTGCTGGACTTGGAAGCAGCTTACACGCATTCCTATTGATCCCAATAGGCATTTTGGTTTACAACTTCCCAGGTTTACCTCAGCTGGTTGTCAGTTGAAAACTATCTTGGCGAGTCTTTGGCTTTAGGCAAGCTGCTGACAGCAGGGCGCTGTAAGTGGTCTGAGCAAACAATATTAAGGCAAATCCAGATGTAAAGTGACGCGGCTGCTGTAATGCTGGTTGGGCGCCGCGCGCGCAGCCGGCCTTTGCAAGCTCTGACGCTGCTGGCGGCAGTGCTGATTACGAGCGCAGCAGCTGCAGCGATCGGGGAATGCAGCGCGGCCGAC
The DNA here is from genome assembly GCF_000002595.2 of Chlamydomonas reinhardtii. Classification (NCBI taxonomy): domain Eukaryota; kingdom Viridiplantae; phylum Chlorophyta; class Chlorophyceae; order Chlamydomonadales; family Chlamydomonadaceae; genus Chlamydomonas; species Chlamydomonas reinhardtii. The sequence continues at coordinate 3,994,254 of NC_057015.1, forward strand.
GGAGCGGCGACTGGGGTGCAGGCGCTGTCCTCCCTCTCTGGTGGCCAGGTGGCCCAGGGCGTCCTGGCTACACCGGTCACCGCCACGTGGGACTTTAAGGGACGGCCGGACGTGCTCGCGATGCCACAAGGTATGGGCGCAGCGACTTGGGACGGGCCGGAGTGGGCGGCAGGCTTGCCACTGAGAACGCATTACCAAAGAGCTCTGAACACCTGGTCCGCCGTCAACGCCTTCGTCCACCCTCGCACGCCCGACAGGCACCGCCGTGAACCTGTCCTGCCTCACGGCACTCAACGCCACCGTGGCGGCCCCCTCGGCGGCGGTGGGGAGTGTGTTCCTGCAGCCCACGGCGCTGGACCTGTCTGCGGCGTCGGGCCTCAGCATGGCCGGCGTCAGCCTCAGCACCGACTGCGCCACAGTGCTGGCATACCAACAGTATCTGTGCACGTCACTGCGCGCAGCAGGCAGCCTGACGGTGCGTGTACAATGTGCTAATGTGCATGATCGCCGACTCTTTATTGCGGGGCCCTGCAACCCTGCCGGCCCCTCGCTCCCCTTCCCCAGCACCACTTTCCCGTGTGCCCGCGCACAGATGGAGCCAGGCGTGGTTCGTTTCGGCCGCTGGCGTGACGGCTTCACGTCTCTGGACAACGTGAACCTCACCTGCCCCACGTCGGCGGGCGCGGCGGCAGTGGCTGTGCCTTGCCATCTGGTGTCTGTGCAGACGGCTGCTGAGCTGCTGGAGGCGTTCACGGTGCATGCGGCTGCTGCCGCAGCGGCGGGAGCCAACCTCACAATCGTGCTCGCTAGCAACGTGACGGTGCGGCGCAGGTGCGCACGGATATCATAAATGCATGCTTGCTGCATGAAGGGGTGGCATGGCAGCGTGCACATGTGTGAAGAGTCTCCTGTTCTGGAAGCTGCAGCATACAGTGCTTCGTAACATCGGTTCGGCCCTTGCTGTTGCTCCCTTGCGCAGCTCATGGCCAGCAGCACCTGTGCTGGTGCCCACAAACATGAGCTTGGTGGGGTCGGCGCTGCTTGCGCGGCCGGTGCTAGACCTGGAAGCTATGACTAAAATGTGGGACCTGGTGCCGCCCAACCACATGACGATAGTGGCCGTCACGCTGGTGAACCTGGCGCCCGTTTACTTCAGCCCCGGAGTTATCTTCTCGCAGTTCGGGATGCTGTCGGAGCGCGTGTGGGCGTTCCAAAGGTGCGCGCACGGCCAGTTGCAGGGCTTTGCAGCTATGTCACTCGGATGTAAGTTGTGTAGAAAGTACAAGGACACTAACGGCATGGGTTTCGTGCCGTTGACAGCGTATGGTGATGATGTACTCATGTGATGCAAGCTTGCCTTGATAACAATTGCTGATTCACTGCGACCTGCGCAGGAGCCAGCGGCTGCTGCACCTGGTCAATGTGACGCTCGTGGTGCCGCCTGAGCAGGTTAGAGTGTAACCCCTGTGTGGTGTGTGTGTGTGTATGTGTGTGTGTGTGTGTGTGTGGGGGGGGGGGGGGGGTAACAACACCAGAGCCAGCAAGGACTGAGCAGAGCCTCACTCACAGAACCTCTAAGCGGTCTGCTATGTCGGTCGGTTATGTGAAAGCACAGAAAACAACTTGTTTCCCTGTCTGCAGCTGGAACTTATTCAAACTGGATCAGCAGAAGGTGCCCTGCTAGTGTGCCCCGTCCTTCGCCGCAGTCTGTTGCTCCAGACTTTGCAGATTCCTACCCCAAACCAACCCCATTCACACAAGCGTACACGTACTCATTGGGTCCCTCGGGCCCCTTCCCAGCCCGCATGATGGGCCATTGCTCGCAAGTTTGGAATGCCCGCGGCGTTCAGGGAAGCGGCCAGGGGGACAAATTGCCTCAGTGCACGCGCTTTGGTCGAATCTCCACAGCTTGTGACATTCTCTGTCACGCTACAAGCAACCCCGTGAACATTACAAAGCATTTTTTGTTACGTTGTTGCCGCTGCGCAGCTGGCATACACCAAGTACTGGGTCACGTTTCTGGTCAGCCCAGTCCCCGAGGCGCAGGTGGGTGGGCTACCGCACTGTTGGCAGTGAGTGGATGGCGGAGCGGGCCAGTGACGACGTGCGCACGGGGCAGTGCAGCCACCTGCACACGTGTAACTCGGATGCAATGCGTATCCAACATCATGTACAGGAAAAGGCGGCGTGGATCCGGGTCGGCGGCATGAAGGTGCGGGCGATAGCATGGGCGCTGGGCCACATGGCTTCGTGTATAATTGACTGCGGGGGTGCACCTGCGTCGCACGTGGCACAAGCCGCCTGCATGCCCCTCCTGCTCCTCCTGCTACTGCCCTCACTCGGCGCCCCCAGGTCGGGGGTGTGAACGCCACGGGTGTGTACTACGACAGCGCCACCGCCTACACGGTCACCTACCTCAACGTGCGCATCACGGTGAGTGAGTGCCCTGCACGCTGCGGCGACCAAGACGCCCTGCGCCGGCAGCGGCCCCTGTGTCAGACACACCCCGCCTGCCCCTGACACCGCTCGCACCCTGCCATGCTGTGGATGCCGCCACCCTTTTCTATTCAGCATCCTCGCACACACAAGCACACGCAGCAATGGTTCTGTTTCTTTGCAACACGCACAGGACACCATGGACGACCCCCGCTACCCGCTGGTGGCGCAGTACACGGGCGTGCGCAGCCTGCGTGCCGATAACGTGCCGCTGACGTCAGCAAACCCCGCCAACGGCACACGCGACCTGCTTGTGAGCAACAGGGGGAGGCCAGCGCGCTGTTGTAGATGCCAACACGTACAGCGTTAGGCATGGGAGACTCCTAGAAAGTCGGCCGGCATTGGGTGCGAGCGGACCGCAGCGCGCCCCTGCATGATGTAATTACTTGCTACGCGCGCTGCTTTCTCTCGTCGCAGGCTGCGCTGGACCCCTCCAACAGTAATCCTGATGATTCAGGCCGGCGTTGGGTGCTACTCGCCAACAATTTCTCTTTATCCGAAGCGGGCGGAAGCTGGCCCGGTGTCGGCGCCGCTGCATCTGGGGTGGCGGCTGGCAGCAACAGCAGCAAAATTAGTAGCACTGGGAGTAACGGCAGTACTGGCGACTTGGCGGCTTCGGCAGTCGTGCTTGCCGCCGACTTTGTGATCACGCGGGGCGGGGGACAGATGCCCATGCAGCTGGGCTTCGGCTGGCGTGTCAATGCGGTGGGTGTACCGTACGGGATCACCCTGGGCCTGCGGCAGCTGGTACTTACCGAGCTGGCGGCTCGCGGCGGCCGCTACAGCCGCAGCGACCCGCTGGCAGTGCTGTCCAGCCCGCTGTGGGGCGTGTCGCTGGCCGCGGGCGCCAGCAAGACACGGCTGGAGAACTGCACGCTGGTGGTCAGCGCGGAGGAGCTGCAGCTGCTGCAGCAGGCGCTACTGCCGGCGGCGCAGCTGGCGGCGGTTGGTGTGCCAGGGCCAGCAAGGGGGACAGGCGCCAACGGCACTGCCAACGGCACGGAGGGAAGCGGCGCGCCGCAGCGGCCATTCGATTCCGCTTTAGTGGCCGCGGCCCAGGCGTTCTTCACAGCTGGCGATGACCTGCAGACGGGCAACGCCACGGTCAGTCGGCTAGTCATAAACAGGGGCACTACAATGCGTTACGTTATGAATAACGTCACCTTCCGCGTCCCAGGCAGCGGCGAGCAGGCAAACGCAGGCCTCAGAGCCCTGGGCGTGCCTTACGATGACGGCAGCAGTAGCAGCGGTGGCGGCACGGATCCCTGGGTCATCGGCGTCGCGGTCGGATGTGCCGTGGGTGGAGCTCTGCTGCTGGTTGCCGCGGCTGCGGTGTTCGTGGGCCTGCGGCGGCGGCGACGCGGGCAGCAGCCAAGCGGCAAAGCTAAGCGCTTGGCTGTTGCCAAGCTTGCTGATGGCAATCAGCAGGGCGGGGACCGCGACGGCAGCTCTGTGGGAATGGCGACTGGCCAGCTGGAGTTTCCGCCGGGAGCGCCAGCAGGTGTGTCACACGGCGCCGCCGGCAGTGATGGCATCGCTCGGGAGCTGGCTACAAAAGCTGGCGAAATTTTGAGTGTCCAGAAGTGTATCAGCACTGTGGGCCTCACAAGCAGCACCCTGGAGACTTCAACCGCTACGGGTGCTATGGGCCCGTACACAGCTGCTAGCAGCGGGCCGGCAGCGCCTGCGCCTGCAGGTGGCCAGCCCACAATCTCGGTGGCGCTCAGTTCCGGCGGCACCATGAACACGCCCTACTCGAACGCCTCCGCTGCAGTGGCGCTGGCAGCCGCGGGCTTCGGGATACACGCGGACAGCTTTGACCAGGCGGCCACCACGTCGATGATTGGCGCCGTGCGTCAGCAACAGAGCGCCGCGGCGGCCCTCGCTGCAGCGGCGCTCGCAACCAGGAGCCCGTCTCCTAGCTATACGCAGTCGCAGAGGTCGGGCGTCCGCGATGCGGGTTCGGCCGGTGCGCAAAGCCAGGGCAGCGGGCCGGCCACAGGCTCGGGGGTCCGAGGCGGCGGTGATGCAGGGGCGGCTGCCTCGTCAACATCCGGGCTCATGTCTTCCATTGGGGGCACCTCCCTAGACCAGATGCGCGGCGTGATTGCGGCGTTGGGTCGAGACCTGGCCGATAACAAGCAGCTACATGTGCACGGGGTCATAGGTAAGGGCGCGCACGGCACCGTGTATCGCGGCACGTGGCGCGGCCTGTCCGTGGCGATCAAGTCCATGATGTTTGGCCCCGACGACCACGCCCGCCACCAGCAGCGGCCGCTTATGGAAGCGGCTATCAGCTCAAACCTGACGCACCCCAACATTGTGTGAGTGTGGGTGGCTGGTGGTATTGAGCTGGGGAGCAGGTTGGGGCTGCTGCATACGCAGCTTTGTTGGCGCGTCCATTCCGCGCAAGCCGCCATGGTCTTGCCACTGAGTGCCACACACGCCTCACTCACTCTTCCGCTTCGCTCTGCAGGACCACCTACTGTTGAGGTTTAGAGCATTCCCGGGCTGAGAGGAACGTTCTAGGGGCTCAAACTAGTGTCTCGACTATCGTGTCTCACGCACGTTGTTGCTAGTTACGGCTTCAGGTTACTGTATACGAGAGTCGTCACCTTACACATATACAGGGCTTATCACTATGATATTTCAAGCAAGCTATATGCGCACGCTGTGCGCATAAGTACTCCGGCGTATGGCCGTGTCACTGCATGGTGTTTGCCCTGTTGGCTGACCGGATACCCCGAACATCAACACTCCCACGCGGGCAGACAACTAGCAAACACATCCCTACTCGAGTAAGCTATCGTCCTGCTCACCATTCTTCGCACACGAGTAACTAACCCATGTTCACTACAGCCCATGGACTCATCAAGCAATGCAAAATACGTCTCGCTACGCACAGGCACTAGTCCACGAAGTTACCTATCAAAGCAACATGACCTATACTGCACACGCATACTGTTCGCACTGCCAAGATAACCGCAAGTCAGAGACCGGTCCCTCACACGCATACAACTGCCAAATACGTATCTGTTCTATTGCACGCATCGTCTTCCATCGCAGTCATGAACGCATGTCACGTTGTCATTGCTTGCGCTGTCCATCTAGCGCACACCCATGCCAATCCGGCACCGCACGAACCGATCCTCTGGCACCGCTTTGGTTAGGGCATCAGCCACCATGCGGCTTGTGGGACAGTAATGGAACTGCACCTCGCCGCGCTCCACACGCTGCCGTACAAAATGGTGCTGCACATCAATGTGCTTCGTGCGTATCGAGGAAATTGCATTCTTCATGCACGCGATCGCACCCTGATTATCACCCTGCATGCACATCGTGCCCACCTCTACGCCCATCTCCGACAGAATCTTGCGCAACCATAGCGCCTCCTTGGTCGCAAATGATGCCGCCATGTACTCTGCCTCCACGGTTGACACCGCCACCGTAGCCTGCAACCGACTAGCCCAGCTAACAGCTGTGCCGTTGTAGGTGAAGACAAAGCCAGTGGTTGACCGACGCTTGCTCAGGTCACCGGCGTAATCTGAATCACACCAGCCAATCACATCTCCTTGCCCACGCGTGTAGACTAGCCCTTGCGTCGCCGTCCCAACCAGGTAACGAAGGACTCCTGTCGCCAGGTTCCAATGTGCCGCAGTAGGCGCGGACATGAAACGCGCGAGGGCTCCCACGGCAAACATGATATCTGGCCGTGTCGCAATCGCCAGATACATCAAACCTCCGACTAGCTCCGCATACCTATTGCCCTTTGGCAACTCCTCACTCGCCGCTGCTGCCTTCTCCAAAACCGCCGATGGGGCTAGCCGTATGGATTTGGGCGCTGCGTGCGTCATGCCGAATTTCTCCAGCAGATCACGCATATATTCAAGCCGCACGGAATCCTGCCATCATGAGAGTGCCATGCCACCCCCATAGCATCATCGTAGTAGGGCCGCCAGGGTCGAATGGGTAGACACGCCCGTCATACAGCACACATGCGTGCCACCGACGCTCCCACGCCTTGCTAGCCTTGCGCACACCGCTGCACGCGCTTCCCTCATCATCCATTACCTTGATATGTGAGCTCACATCAGCCGTAGATGACTGTGCATACTCCATACCGTACCCAGACGAACTCAGCCCAGCTTCCGAATGTACGGAACCAGACTCCCACACACCATCGGACGCAGTGCTCCTGCACTCCTGCTCCTCACTGCAAGACTCTTCAGTCCCGCACGGCAACGAGACCTCACCGTCGTACATAGCATTCACATGCCACTTCACACCTGCTACTGAATCAATCTCGAAGATCGGGTTGGGCTCACACCAGCTCACAGTCTGTTCGCTGTAACGCTCGTTCTTGGTAGCCGTCACGCTCCAACTCACGTCAGCCACACCGTCACCAGCTGGACCCGCGCCGTCCGATGCCTTGCTGCTCGTACTCCCTGCCCTCCGGAAAGATGCTCTCTGCTTTCGCATGTCTACGCACTCGTTCCGGTTGGCAAAGAGATGTATGCCCGAAAGCCCAATAGCCCTCATCTCGTGTGCTCCCACGGTCTGTGTGGAACGAGGCTGGCTCCAGGCCTTTAACTGCTGCTGCGGAATGTCCTGCTGCTGCAGCCGCTCAAACTCTGCAATCAACTTCACGCTGATCGACATAGCCTCCACATGCTCTCTGGGGTCGAGGTTCAACACTCGATGTCCGTGGCATGTCCTGGCATGTCCATGTCCATCGACGGGACATCAGGCGAGCTGAAGCTCCATGTGGCCCAGTGTCCAAAGCGATATACGCCTCAGAACAAAGCCGAATCGCCCGTTGCGTCAGATAACGCAAACAAGGCTTAACTAATAATCGCGTCTCCCACGCGAATGAAGCTCGCGCGGCTTCTTGACTAGTATCGAGCGATATTCTAATCGCCAGATATTCTAATGCCTGCGGACTCTCTGTCGGCGGCGGCTAAAACAACTCGTTCAGCCCTACAAGATTCTCGCGACAGCGTGAGCGTCGGGGCTCATAACCTGTTGAGGTTTAGAGCATTCCCGGGCTGAGAGGAACGTTCTAGGGGCTCAAACTAGTGTCTCGACTATCGTGTCTCACGCACGTTGTTGCTAGTTACGGCTTCAGGTTACTGTATACGAGAGTCGTCACCTTACACATATACAGGGCTTATCACTATGATATTTCAAGCAAGCTATATGCGCACGCTGTGCGCATAAGTACTCCGGCGTATGGCCGTGTCACTGCATGGTGTTTGCCCTGTTGGCTGACCGGATACCCCGAACATCAACACCTACTCGTACGAGCTGCGCGAGGTGCAGCACGAGCTGGCGTCCCTGTCCCCGGAGCTGTCGCAGCAGGGCGGCGGCTGGCGCCTGCTCATCATCCAGGAGTTCTGTGACGCGGGCCCGCTGCGCAGCCTGGTGGACTGCGGCTTCTTCCTCACGCCGCCCAAGCAGGCGTCGCCGCCACCTGCTCCGGCACCCGCGCGCGCCAAGCTGAAGCTGCCAGGCATGTCATCACTGCTGCGCAAGGAGGCTTCCTCAGGCGCAAGTGCGCATGCCGACAACGCCCGCGGGCAAGCCTCGGTGACACCCAGCCGCGGCAGCAGCGGCAGCAGCGGCAAGGGGCGGGCCGTGGAGAGCGGAAGAACGTCCCCCGGAAGTGACCGGAGCAGCGGTGGCAACAAGGCAGGCGCTGAGGCCAGTCCGCAAGCTGGTGTCACTGTCCCTTCGGCGCCTGGCGATGCCCCCACGGATGCGACAGGGCACCACCAGCACGGCGGCACCCGGCCTATCCTTGAGGACATGCCTGCGGACATGTTGGGCGGCCGGCCCGCCAGCTCGCTCCAGGCGGCCCTGCGCTACGTGGAGGCCGCGCTGCAGATCGCACGTGGGCTGCAGCACATCCACGAGAAGAACATCGTGCACGGTGAGTAAGGCCGCAGCTGGCACTGCAGTTTGGTAGGGAGAATGGACTGTCATTTTGCCGCTGCTCGCACCTCTTTTTGCTCCCACAGGCGACCTGAACCCCAACAATGTGCTGCTGTTGCGCGCGCCCGGCACGCCGCTGGGGTTCTGCCTCAAGGTGTCGGACTTCGGGCTGTCGGTGCGCGTGGGTGAGGGCCAGTCGCACCTGTCCAACTTGTTCCAGGGCACGCCCTACTACTGCGCGCCGGTGAGTACCGAAGACAGCGCTACACGGGTCGCTGGCAAGGCGGCACGGAATGCACGAGATGCAGCACTTTGACCTGCAGAGGCGTTTGTGCGCGATCACTGAGGGCTTTCCTAACTGTGTTACAGGAGGTGATGCTGTCTGGCAAAGTCGGCAAAAGCGCAGAGTAGGTGAAGCATGGCCTCGGGCCAATCCGTGTTGGCTGGTTTCTGCCCCCACCTGCCCAAGGTCGCCCTCGTTCGGGCATACTGATCAACAGGGCGTGTGCCCGTTGCCTGTCCCCGCCCGTGCAGCCTGTACTCTCTGGGCATCATGCTGTGGGAGCTGCAGAACGGCACGCGGCCGCCGTGGCGCATGGGCGTGCGGCTGCGCACCTACCCCTCGCTCAACACGGGCGAGCTGGAGTTCGGACCCGACACGCCGCCGCGGTACGCACGCCTGGCGCGGGATTGCTTCCACGCCTCCAGCGCGGCGCGGCCGAGCGTGGGGGTGGTGGTGGCAGCGCTGGAGAGGATCAGGGAAGAGATTGCACGTTAACGTACCGTAATGTCAACATACGGAATGACGGCTTTATTTAAGAATTGATGAGGCATGGATTAAGGACAGTGCACTGGTGCTCACAGCACTGCCGGTTGTTCACAATATGCTCTGCACGGGGTGAGTGGCTTTCTAGCCCGCTGGTGGACGTCACCATCACACAAGCAAGACGGCCTGGGGTCATGAGTGGCTTGACCGCAACTACATGGCTGAATAAAAGGCAAGGTACATGGCACGGGCACACTCCAAGGAGGTACGTACGTTTGAACTCAATCACCGCCTATTGCGGACGCAACTTAAACATGCATGCGCATTGCTACTCATTTGAGGGGGGCGAATGTATGTCACCATAGCAAGAGAGGATCGAGGAAATGCATTGCAGTTGAGGGAGCATGTTGAGATCATGGGAATTGCTGGCGCACCTGCTTTACAACGCTTAGGATTGAGGAATAAGGCGGGTGATTGATGACTGCCAACTACCGTAGTCCGCGTCATGTACTGCCGGACTGCTCAAGCTGTCGTGAAAAGGATATTGTTCTGGGGACAATCTGCGGTTGTGTCATGCCTTCAAGTGTAGCGCCAAGGATGGTGCTGTTTTACACGCCTATTTGCTATTCTCTATTGCATAAAAATAGGCGGCATGGAGAATTCAGCCGGAGCGAGAAGCGGCCTCGCGCGTCCATGGACAATTGACTGTGGGACGTGGCTGGACGCATGGCGGGCCGTGCCTGAACGAATCGACCCCGGCTATGTCCGGGCGATGAGGTTGTTCGGCCTCAGACTGTGGAGGGGCTCAGCCCCTTTTCCCGTGACCGGGGAACACTTGTCCCATGCAAGGGGAAATATACTGTCCAAGTCTGGGGGAAGAGGACGTCCTTCTGAGCCCAACCAGCAGGCACTTCATTATCTGAAAGTCCCCACGAAGCTCTTAGCGGTGTGCTCTATATCTTTATGAAACTCTTTACTCAGTTTCATGGGTTACTGGGAGGGGTGACTGCTGTTGGGCCGTAACCTCCAGCGCACTAGGTAGGGGCGTGCCTGTTGTGGGCAGCTGCGGTGGTGAGGTGGTCGGCTGCTGCAGCCTGCAGGATTAGGGTAGCCAGTCGTAGCTCACAGGTGCCGCGTGTGAGGAGCGGACTCGCAGAGATCACTGAGGTGTATGCGCAATTTTGCGAGAAGTTTTGGCTGATGTGCCCGCCCGGTTGATTGGGAGTCGTAGAGAGTGCCAATGCAATCAGGGGATATGACAAAGGGCGGCTGTGTTGATATGTTTGGGGACTGCCGCAATGCACCGGCTAGTGACGCCTGTCCAGGTACTGCCGACTGTCAGGCGAGGCGCGTGTGTGGTGTCAAGCGGCGAGAGCGACTGCATCATGGCGCTCAGCTGTATGCAGCTTGTGCAGAGGGTACATAACCGCACAGCCGCAACTGTAGGTGAACAGCCCGAGCCGCCGAGCGCTATTGTGGTTACAACCGGTAGCATCGTTCATCTGTCTCCCGCCGGGAGTAGCGCGGATTACACATACCGTATGATGATCAAGTAGGGGACCTTCCCCATTGTTCAAGCGCATCTGCGATAGAGCAGGCAACGCCTGCGCATTAGGTCTGCAAAGCCTGCATAATCCTACTGCTAATGCTACCCGCAACAGCAGCACATGCCCGCACATGCTCTGCTCGCCCGCAGACGACACGACACTTCTCACCAGTTGGCCGCAGCCTGCGCCCTTGCGCCGCATCTCAGCGGCTACACGGTGTTCCCCCACCACATGGCCTGCCGCGCGCCCTCCGCTCACACCCTGCACAGAGCCCCCAGGTCCCTGTGTCACCTAACAGCACCTCCATTGCAACCTGTGATGATACGTACGCACCTCCCCGCAAGCCCCCAGCATGAACCACCTCACAGCTGCTTTTAGGGCACCGCTGGCACAGCCCACAGCTTCATGCGCGCCAGGCGCTCGCCCGCTGCCGAGCTGGACGGTTCGTCGTCGCTGTCACTCCCGTCGTCGTCGTCGCTGCTCTCCCCTGAGCTGCTGCTGCTAGCCCCCACATTCCGCTTCCCGCAAGCCCACTGGACAACCTAAGGGGCCGGACGTCCAAAGGGGAGGCCAATGCGCTGGTTAGCTTGGCGCATGCAAGCAGGTCCCTCTACAGTGTTCGGGGCTACTGACGTCAGGGCAAGCACCCCGGTGCACAGCAGTGAGATGAATAATACTAACAGACACCCTCGTACGCCAGGTAAGACCGACCGCGGCTCGGTGTTTGCTTGCGCGCACTCCATACACACGGCATGTCAGCTCCTGCACATGTCGGAACACACCATGCCTGCAGAAGTCTTACCTGGCTCTCAGTCGGGAACCCAAGCTCACGAAAGGCACATGCGGGCAAGCGCCGGAGATCGTCGGTGCAAACCCAGCCCAAGGTACCAGCCCGCAGCACACGCCCTGACCACCGCGCGAGACGCCGTGGCTTGCCTGCATAGGGTCACAGTTCAGAAAACACAGTGCTGGCGGAATGCTCGTTTCGTAGCCTGCCTTTATCCCGGACAGCTGCACCCGAGTGTGGTGCATGTCCACAGCTATCACGATACCGCAGGCCCTCACAACGCGCACCAGGCCCCAAAGCGATGCAACCCTGAAGCCCACGCAACCAGCAGGGGACGACCTGCACCAACTTTACGTATCCTGCCCATACATGCAGGTGGCCTCATTGCATGGTGGTAGGCCCGTCCCGGCTGCTGCCCATGACTTACCCAGCGCTGCGCGGCAAAAGAGTGTGTATGCGGTTGCCAGCGGCGCCCCTGCTCCTCCAGGCCCCGCGGCCGCAACCAGCGCGGACCGCGGGAAAGTCAGGTGAAAGAGCTGCGTCCAAACCATGTCCATGTGGGAGGACACCGCCACCTCACGCCAGCTCCTGTGATATCGAGGCATGGCAAATCTGTAACGCACATAACTTTTACACATACCGTATGGGGACACTAACACATCCCATGCCACACATGCCCGACCAAGCAAGGCATATGATACTGATATTAATGCCCGCCATCCAGGTCGTCCGCCACCGCCACGTGTGCCACGTAGTTCGCCCGACCAGAAGCGATGCAGCCATGCAGGGCCCCACCTGCTAACACAGGCGCAGCGGCCTAGCTCCACCGGCCCCAGGTGCTCGAACACGGTTTCAATGACCTCAAGCGGCAGGTCGTGCAGTGACGGCAGCCGCACGCCACAGCCTTCAGACCCGTCGCCTCCTTCAGAGCTGTCGTCGTCGCTCTCAGCGCGAGGCGTGCCGTCTGGGCTGCGGCGCCGGCGCGCCTCCCGGCGCTGCTGCACCGCAGCCCGGCGGTGGGCCGTTGCGACCGCATTCCTGTGATGCGCGTATTCAGAGCCGATCAAGGACTGTCCGTGTTGTACCGGCCTACACCGGTGGTGAATGGTCGCTGCGGGCTTACGACACACGGGGCACTTACGACACGCGCTGTCACTCCAGTCCAAGAGCAGATTGAGCTGAAAACACGGATGCAATGTTGGTCTATCTTACCGCTTTTGCTTGGGCAGCACACGTAGCGCCGCTGTCACTAAGCCATCCAGCGTTCCATCTAGCCGCCCCATCCTGCATTTCATCAAAGCCGCCAAAGTCCCGTGAGCAGAAGCATAGGACTGGGCCAGGCAATGACTTCTATCAACGCACCAAGCGGCAGTCCGACTATGTCGCTGGCGGAATTGCTGGCCTCAAGCACGAGGCGCCTGCAACCCAGAGTATTGGCATGCTCTTACGAAGCCGCACCTCTCAGCCTGAGCCAACGCAACCATCAAATCTTCGAGCATAGCGCCTTGCACAGCCTGTTGTGCAACAACAATTATTGCAGGTTATCATTCAGATGTGCGGGTGGACATAAAGGTGTGCGCGCGGGATGTACGATGTGGGACTGCCTCGAGCACACGGCGTGCCCCTATCCTACCTTATCGGCACGCTTCGTGTAGACTCCTTCAAACAGGGCCCGTAGCTCCCTGATGGCACGCACATTGTGCTCCCTGTGCCCAGGGTGGTAAAGTTAGCTGAGCGCGTGGCTGCTGGGGCAAAGCTGGCCACTACCAAACGTGGCCAGAACCTCACCAGGTAGCGCACGCCCACGCCAACTGCAGCGCTCGATATCGTTCCAGCGATACTTTGTCATCGACACCGTAGTCATTGTCACTATCGCTATCGCTATCGCTATCGCTCGCGGGGCAACGGGGCTTGCAGCTCTGCTTAATGGACGGTGGCTTGCGCCGTGCGGGTGACATAATGTTTATAGTTGATATGAAAGTCTAGTAAAAGACTTGCCAAACTCCTGTGCAGCGCTGATTGCATATTATCGGACGAGGCAGCCCATGACAGCCCATCCTGCAACTAAGGAAGGGAACTAGTTGTACACAGGGTTAGTTCTTAAAATAACTGACGTGTGCCACCGCCCCTTCCACTGAAAACTCGAAATGCCGCTTCTTCTCGACGACGGTGACCCGAAAGCCCAGACGGGCTTTGACCTTTCCACTGCAACGACACTCTTTTGGAGACCAGTGCCAGTGCACGTGAAGCAGCAGGACCGCGAGGACGTCCTGGAGGAGCTGACTTTCCGCATTTTGACCGGCGTGGCAAAGCAAAACCACAACCTTCGGGTGCGCACGCGCGCTCAGACTGTCGTTTGGGACACACATATACCTTGTGGGGTCCGCTTACCCGCTGCGTGCCCCTTGCAGATACTACGCATCCACATTTCCAGCGACAGTGACCTGTTCTTCTTGCATACCCTGGAAGTCAGTGAGGAGGACTTCCAGAGCCTTAAAAATGACCAGGGCATCCTCGTGGACTTTGCCAGCTTCCCCGGCAAAATTATCAGCCTGCTGGAGAAGTGCATTCTGGCGCAGCCCGGGGATTCGCCTAGGTAAGAAATCGGTGGGTCTGATGTTGTCGGCGGAGAAAGGACATTCGTCGGGTGGGTGCCGCGTGCGGGTGGGAACACGGTGAGGGAAAGGGTTTGCGGCCTGGTTGAAGGGTTTGGGTCACTGTCCCCTGACAAGAAAGTGGTTTTCCCTCTCAAGGGAAGGGAGGGGATGCGCCAATGCCACGTGCCCCATCTGAGGCCGCAAGCGTCTACCTCATCTCCCGGAAATAGCCGGGGTTCGTGTTTATAAGCACCGCCCGCCATGTGTCCAGCCACGTCGCTCTCAGGCACAAGCAAGCAGGCCACAAACCAAACGACAATACATCCCAACGACACATCGGTCCATGCTTGCCAGCAAAAACTGCTAACCAGACACCGGTCGGGCCTCAACCTGAGCACTGGCGCCCCCATGGCGCCCCCCTTCTCATCGTCCGCTGAAAACTCCATCCCGGCTGTGTGGCCAGGTTCCAGGCCGTGCTGACGATACGAGGCGGTGAGTCCGTGTTCAAGATTGTGGAGATCAATGACTTCAAGCAGCTGCCGCACATTACGCTCGCCTTCCGGCCCGGCAACGACTCAGTGGTGAAGCAGGTGGGACGGGCTACTGCGAGCCTAGCGCTGCCGACAGCCGTCATAGCGGGGCTGTCGGCCGTACTCGCAGCTATGCAAGCATTTGCGCTATCATGGCTGGGGACATGCCAGATGCGGTTTTGAACTCGGTATCTCCTGTGCTGCAGTTCCTGGCCTTCCGGCTTTCTGAAGTCAAGGGCACCTGCCACGATCTGTCGGACGACCTGTCGCGCACGCGGGTAAGTGTACAGTATGGATGCCCAACGCGTACCATATACTATTTATTTGGGCAGGACATTGCGCGCCTTCGCGGTATGGTGTGGAAAGCTCGCGCGTGACTGCGTATGCGCGAAACTTCCAAACAGGATGACCGGGACAGCATGGTGGCGCAGCTGGCGCAGTGCCGGCAGCAGCTGGCGCAGCTGCGTGAGCAGTACGACAAGCACCTGCTGGAGGTCCAGGCCCAGGCGAAGACGCAGCAGGCCTCAGCGCACGAGGAGCGGATACGGGAGAAATCGCAGCTGAAGGACCAGTTCGAGAAGTAGGTGGTGGCATGCCGGGATCGGGCGCTGGTAATACTTGCAGGCCGCAACCCCTCGGCTTCGGGCCTGGCTGCCTGCCAGGAAGGTGGTTTTCATGCTCACATGTTTTGCGCTTCGGATGATAACACAGGGAGCGCGGTGAGATGGAGGGGCGGTATCGGGACCAGATCGCTGCGCTAAACACGCGGCTTGGTGAGCTGGACACGGAGAACCGGAAGCTGCGTGAGGTCAAGTACGAGCTGGACACCAAGGTGCGCAGTGCTGCGGCGCTTAGCCAGTATGGGAGCCGGGCAGCGGGAATGTAGCCACTTTGGCGCATGCTGAGCGTGGGGGCCGGTGTTACAGGTGTCGGAGCTCAGTCACAAGCTGGGTAGCTCGGAGGGCAGCAACCGCTCGCTGGAGGAGGAGACGGCGCGGCTACGGTCATTGAACCAGCAGCTGTCGTCCTCCAAGCACGAGCTAGAGATCCAGCTGAACGAGGCCAAGGCCAAGGTGTTGGCGCTGGATGAGAAGGTGCGTGCCGTTGTTGGCTTCTAGGGTTGGCCACCAGTAGCCAGTTGTTACAGGCTAGGCATTTCGTCGCTGCTGCCAGAGCGCCATCCATTATCCCTTCTGCCCCTCACAGGCCCAGTCGCAGGGCGACGTGATTGAGCAGCAGCGTGGACGCTTGCGTGACATGGAGGCAGCCCTGCGGCAGACGGAGCAGCGGTGCGCAGATCTGCGCGATACGTTGGCTTCTGCTGAGGGCCGCGCCAAGGAGGCACAGGCAGAGGTGCTCAAGGGCAACCAGGCCATCGAGAAGCTCACGGTAAGAGGAGACTAGTTACCAAGCTTCTAGTACCCAGACCACATCCGCGTGCATGTTATGCCCAAACCTCCATTGACAATGGTTATATCTTGATGTCCTCGCCTCAGAACGACCTGCGGCTAGCGAAGGAGAAGACGAAGCGGAAGGCAGCCATCATCTTGCGCCAAGAGGAGGAGCTACAGGAGCGGGAGCAGTCTCTGGCCAATGCGACGCGCGACGTGGGTGTGCTGGGTCAGCAGGCGGAGTCGCTGCGCAAGGACGTCGCGTCGCTGCATAGCGAGAACGACTCGTTACGCAGCAAGCTGGAGGACAGCAAACAACAGCTGCAGAGCAATGAGCAGATGATTCGGTGGCTCAACCAGCAGGTGCGTGCGGGCAGCGTCTACGAGTCGGCAGCATGAGAGGATGAACGCTTGAGACAGGTTATTTATGTGCAATATGCGTGTACGGTCTTCAAGCACAAAGAGCGCGTCGCTGAACCGATGTATCCATTCCGTGACCACGTCTCGCTCTGCAGGTCACGGAGGCGCAGCTGCACGCGTCAGGCGCGACCGTGGCGGGCTCACGGTACGCGTTCCGGCCATCCGCCGCACTGCCGGGCAGCATGCCGCCGCCGTCAGTCGCCGCCACGCCGGCCGTTGGCCTGCTGGCGGCGCCGGGGCCGTCCACGGCCTACAAGCCCGGGGGCACCACCAGTCGATATGCCAGCACGTTAGGCGTCACGGGCCTCTCGTCGGGCCTCAGTGGTGCCGGTGCCACATCTGTTGGAGCAGCAGTGGCTGGCGGGAGCTACGGAGCTGGCGGTGACAGTAGCTACCGGCCGGGCGTCGGTGGCGCTTATGCATCCAGCGGCGGCGCTGGCGGCTTCGGCGGAAGCGTTGGCGGCGGTGGCCAGGTTGGCGGCAGTGGCTCAGCTATAGGCGCGGCGACTGGTGCTGGCAGCGCTTTGGGCACATACCGCAGCAGTTACGCAGCTAGCACGCACCCTTCACCAGGCGGCGTCACTGCGGGCATGGGCTCCACGCTCACAACGCCTGCGGTGAACCGGTATGCTGCAGGGTCATATAGCAGCGTGTCCTCGTCGCTCTCGTTCGGTGGTGGGCTGGGCGCAGCAAGAGCTGTGGACGCCACGCCCGCTGCGAGCAAGTACGGAGTGGGATTCAGCAACGCGGCCATGGGCGTTGTGGGGACAGTTGGTGGGGCTGGCGGGACAGACGCACAACGAGCATGAGTACGCGCTTGATGCCGAGTTGCAATCAAGCGGCGAGGCGGTAGGAGAAGGAAAGGGTTCGCAATTATGGATGTTATGTGACCATTAGTTGGTATGTGGCGCAATAAGTTGTGTGCAACGCGACACGGGACTTCACTAACAAGGACGGTGGATTTGTGCCCTGCTGGGACATGGTCTCATGAGTAGTAGATGCCACCAGCAGGTCGAGCCAATCATGTAACTCGTGCAAACCCTGCCTTCAACCTAAGAGAATGCACGGGATCGGCTTCGCCAGTGAAGTGGAGGCCACTTGCTGCATGGAGCGTAAAAAAAGCTTGTGAAGTACGGCGGAGGAAGCAGAAGCTAACCCTGTTCTGGGGGTGGGGAAAGGTGTGAGTGGTTGGCCGAACTTCACGGCAACTGTGTGCCAACTGCCAAGTGTAGGATTTTGCGGCGGCGTGTTTCAGTGAAGACTGCTTGCAACTCTATGGACCAGCCGCAATTGGGCCATGAGGTGCGCTGGCCGCCTTGGTCTTGTGGGGGCCGCACATGGTGCGTGCCCGTGTCAGTAGCAGGTTCGCTCACAGTCACCTGAGTTGTACCCAAGTACTCAACAGTTGATGTCCATGAGTTTGAGCTCGGGCACCAACGAGCTCGTGCTTTGGGGCAGTCTCAGAATGGATGCGGTCCAATGCGACTGTGAAGTTCCAGCAGACCGATTGGACGTTGCAAATAAATACACGTGTACTGATCCAACAATCTCACAATCAGTACATCGTAAAAATATATAGCGATGATTTTGTGACGGGGCGCAGTTCCGGTGCTGCAGCGTTGACTCGTTTGTTTCCGCTTTCCAGCATGAGACGGTCTACACAAGTTCTATAGAGCTCAGCAAGATATTTGCCATCCAGGTAGAGATTCTGGCCGCCCGCGGAAAGTCACACTGCAGAGACAAAGCATCAGCAGACAAGCGGGGCGGCTGTGGCAGCAACATGCGCGGCATCATAGCAGCATACACAAGCGCTACGCTGCTGGCGCTGCTTTTGGTTACATGGCTCACACACTCCTCGGCGACTACCTGCGCGCCCTCGCTCGGCTCCGGTACCCCGACGCGCCTCTCGACGCTCAGTGCCGCGGCTGTGGCCGGGGGTTCGCTTCAGCTGACAACCGATGCTGTTTGGGACTTTGAGGGGAGACCTGGCGTGCTGACCGGGACACCAGGTGGGCTGGAGTGGGAACGAGCAAGTTGCCGCGTGTCATGTAGCGACCAGCATCGCCGTGACCTTGGGCACGACTCCATCACTCCACCGTACATGCTTGCAGGCACCGCCGTGAACCTGTCCTGCCTCACAGCCCTCAACGCCACCGTGGCGGCCCCCTCGGCGGCGGCGGGGAGTGTGTTCCTGCAGCCCACGGCGCTGGACTTGTCTGCGGCGTCGGGCCTCAGCATGGCCGGCGTCAGCCTCAGCACCGACTGCGCCACAGTGCTGGCATACCAGCAGTACCTGTGCACGTCGCTGCGCGCAGCAGGCAGCCTGACGGTGCGTGTACAATGTGCTAATGTGCATGATCGCTGAATGGTTGCGGGCTCCCTGCAACCCTGCCGGCCCCTCGCTCCCCTTTCCCAGCCCTACTTTCTCGTGTGCCCGCACATAGATTGAGCCAGGCGTGGTTCGTTTCGGCCGCTGGCGTGACGGCTTCACGTCTCTGGACAACGTGAACCTCACCTGCGCCACGTCGGCGGGCGCGGCGGCAGTGGCTGTGCCTTGCCGTCTGGTGTCTGTGCAGACGGCTGCTGAGCTGCTGGAGGCGTTCACGGTGTACGCGGCTGCTGCCGCAGCGGCAGGAGCCAACCTCACAGTGATTGTGGCTGCAAATCTGTCAGTAAGCAACAGGCAAGTCACTTGAGTAACAGCTCTCGGTCCAGGCCCATACCGCTGAACTGTCCCTGCACATACTTCCCTGCCGCACCTCATGTCGCTCATACTGTACAGGACCATTTTAGTGCCTGTGACCACCAATGTAACCATCGCGGGCTCGGCGCTGCTGACACGGCCAGTGCTGGACCTGGGCTTGCTAACTGACGCCTGGTCGCTTGGGCCGGCGGTGGCTGTGGTGCTGGCAAACCTCACGCTGGCAAATCTGTCTCCCGCCTACTATAGCCCGGGCTATGTGTTCTCTCAGTTCGGCATCCTGTCGGAGCGCGTGTGGGCGTTCCAAAGGTACGGCCGCATAAAATGGGTCGTAGTGTGGGATGACGGCTTCGCTCCTGCGTACCCGTGTGCACACATACAGGGTATGCGTTAACATAGGCCTGTTATGCTGTGTTTGCGCAGGTTCGGCCGGCAGTTGCACATGAACGATGTCACCTTGGTGGTTGCACCGGATGGTAAGGAAAGCTAGCCATGTACATATGCAGTCGTCATGGACAATACTCCCAATCGTTAGTCACTTGTGCATACCCACTCGTCCTCTGCAGAACTCTCCTACTCGCGCTACTGGCTCACATGGCTTGTGTCGCCAGACCCGGAGGCGAACGTAAGAGGCTGCTTCTGGCAACTGTAGCAAGTCAGGATGCCTTGGTCTCTGCTGACATGGTTATATGTTTCTGGTTCATCATGTTCTGGCCACAGGCCAAGGCGAGCTGGTTGAAGGTCTTTGACATCAGTATTGCGGCCGTCAACTCCACAGGTTAGTGCGGCCTTGGCAGACACTTCCCCCATGGCCAGCTGTCATGCCGATCGCAATCCTGTAGCCTCGTTGCCATTTGTCAGCCAGTAAGCCTCTTCTTAATGCCCTCTGCAGGCATATACTATGACAGCTTTACCACGTTCACGGCAACCTACGACCACGTTCGACTCACGTCCACGCTAGGAAACGACTACCCATTGATGACACCCGCGCCATCGGTGCTGCAGCAGCTATTGACGGACCGCACGCCCCTCACCGCCGTGAACCCGGTCATGAACACAAGTGATTTGCTGGTGGGTGTCCTGTACCCCTCACAGCTACGTTGCACACGTGCGCAAAGCACGCGCACCTGTATGTTGACTTTGCGCTAGTGTGTGCTAGCCGGGTCCTGACGCATGCCTCTGCCTGCCTCTGCACTATGCAGCTCGCAATGGTGCCCAACAACAGCGTGCCGGACGACGCGGGGCGGCGCTGGATATTCTTCATAAACAACATGTCCCTGGCAGATGGCGGCGTGTGGCCGCACACCGGGGTTGCCATATCAGGAAGCAACGTGATGGGAGTGGGACCTTTAGTGAAAGCCGTGACGATCGGGTTGGGTGGCCGGGCTGGGTTGCTTGTGGTTCCCAGCGATGCCATGCTCACACTGCGTGGGGTGGTGCTCAGCGAGCTCGCGCCTCGCTCCAATGCCACCGCTTGGGACAGCGCAGACCCGCTGGCAGTGCTGTCCAGCCCGCTGTGGGGCGTGTCGCTGGCCGCGGGCGCCAGCAAGACACGGCTGGAGAACTGCACGCTGGTGGTCAGCGCGGAGGAGCTGCGGCTGCTGCAGCAGGCGTTGGGGGGCAGCAGCGGGGCAGCACAAGCCGGGCGGGCCTTTACCCCAGGCCTGGTGGCCGCTGTGCAGGGCTTCTTTTCTGCTGTGGAGCTGCAGCAGGCAGCAAGCTCCTCTTTGGAAGCGTCGCTGCAGCAGCAGCTGGTGCTTGCCTCAGCTTCGACCGACCGGTACACGCTGCTCAACGTGACACTGCGGCCTGCCACGCCGGCTGATGGCGCGGGTGCGGCCGCTAACCTCACGGCCGTCAGCGGCGTGTACGCGGAGGAAACGACGGGGAGCGGCAGCTCCAGCGGCCTGGCGGGCTGGGAGGTGGGCGTCATAGTGGGGTGCGTGGTGGGAGGCGTGCTGCTGCTGGCGGCTGTGGCGGCGTTCGTCTTTGTGTGGCGCAGCAGGCGGGCGGGCGGCAGTGACACTCCTGCGGGTCCGCAAGGCGCATACGAGAAGTATCTTCGCGGCAGCGGTGGCGCAGGCGATCGGCCACCTGGAGCAGCGGCGGACCAGGAGTCCAGGAGTCCAGGAGGCCAGGAGCAGCTCACCAACTCGTCTCACGTGCTGCGGCCTGGGGCGCGCGACAGCGACTTGGAAGCAGCCATGGCATCTGCTGGCGCGAAGGCGGGCGTCAAGGGCAGCGGTGCCGATACCGCCTCTGGTGTCGGCCTGACGGGTCGCAGCTCTGCATTCAACACCGGCATCACCACCACTCACAGCAGCAGCCAGGGTGTTTCAGGCGGCCCCAGTGGCAGCATTGTGCCGTCTCTACCGGACCGCCATCATCATTCGCTGGCGCAGTCGGGGGGCCCTGCCATGTTGCCTCCTCGCCGCCCCAGCCATGGCACGGATTCATTTAACCAGCCACCCAGCGCATCTGGTCTGGGGCACCATGGCCCAGCCGGCTTCAGCCCTATCGTTGCCTTGGGCAGCACCCGTAGCAGCACGCCCTCTACCGGACCCCAAGGCTCGGCTACGGTCACGGCCTCAGCGTCAGGTGGCGGGCCCGCCGCAGCATCCGGAGGTGCAGCGGGCGCATCTGGGGGCGGCGCTCTGGACCAGATGCACGCCATGATCGCGGCGTTTGGTCGGGACTTCAACGACAAACAGCTTGTCGTCCACGGCTTGATTGGCAAGGGCGCCCACGGAACCGTGTACCGCGGCACGTGGCGCGGATTAGAGGTGCGCACGCCGCCTTGGGCTTACGAGGGGCGCGCTTGGTGCGTGCCCGTGTCGGTAGCAGGTTCGCACACAGTCACCTGAGTTGTATCCAAGTACTCAACAGTTGATGTCCAAGACTTTAAGCTCGGGCACCAACCCGTATCCGTCCTTGCTGTGTACGCTTAACACATTTTTGTGTCGGATGCAGGTGGCGGTCAAGTCTATGATCTTTGGGCCGGACAATTCAACACGCCACCAGCAGCGGCCGCTCATGGAGGCCGCAATCAGCTCAAACCTGACGCACGCAAACATTGTGTGAGTGTGGTTTGTGGGGGTACAGCTCTGAAGCAGGGGCCGCTGAAACCTTCATTGCGGTATGCTGGCTTGACCCGTCTTTCAAGAACCCGTGTCTTTTCGCCACCAAGTGCCACACACGCCTCGCTCGCTCTTCCACTTCGTTCTGCAGGACCACCTACTCGTACGAGCTGCGCGAGGTGCAGCACGAGCTGGCGTCCCTGTCCCCGGAGCTGTCACAACAGGGCGGCGGCTGGCGCCTGCTCATCATCCAGGAGTTCTGTGACGCGGGCCCGCTGCGCAGCCTGGTGGACTGCGGCTTCTTCCTCACGCCGCCCAAGCAGGCGTCGCCGCCACCTGCTCCGGCGCCCGCGCGTGCTAAGCGGAAGCTGCCAGGCATGTCATCACTGCTGCGCAAGGAGGCTTCCTCAGGCGCAAGTGCGCATGCCGACAACGCCAGCGGGCAAGTCGCGATGACGCCCAGCCGCGGCAGCAGCGGCAGCAGCGGCAAGGGGCGGGCCGTAGAGAGCGGAAGAACGTCCCCCGGAAGTGACCGGAGCAGCGGTGGCAACAAGGCAGGCGCTGAGGCCAGTCCGCAAGCTGGTGTCACTGTCCCTTCGGCGCCTGGCAATGCCCCCACGGATGCGACAGGGCACCACCAGCACGGCGGCACCCGGCCTCTGCTTGAGGACATGCCTGCGGACGTGTCGGGCGGCCGGCCCGCCAGCTCGCTCCAGGCGGCCCTGCGCTACGTGGAGGCCGCGCTGCAGATCGCACGTGGGCTGCAGCACATCCATGACAAAAACATCGTGCACGGTGAGTAAGGCCGCAGCTGGCGCTGCAGTTTGGTAGGGAGAATGGACATGTCGTCTTTCACACTTCTTCTTGCTCCCACAGGCGACCTGAACCCCAACAATGTGCTGCTGGTGCGCGCGCCCGGCACGCCGCTTGGGTTCTGCCTCAAGGTGGCTGATTTCGGGCTGTCAATCCGCATGGCTGAGGACGAGTCACACTTGTCCAACTTGTTCCAGGGCACGCCCTACTACTGTGCGCCCGTGAGTAAGGCATGCCTGGATTCGCAGGGAATCTGTCCATGTCACGCAAGGCTACTGGCGGCCGCATGCGTGAACGAATACATGCCTTCGTTTGTGGTGCCTTCGGTGAAAGCTGGCGCTCATTTACTGTGCCTTGGTTGTCACAGGAGGTCATGCTTTCTGGCAAGATCGGCAAAAGCGCAGAGTGAGCCCTTTTGCTGATGGCGTGCAATCAAGTGTGACACAGACTATGGCTGCTCCAGCTCCCCACTTTCACACTAAGCACCACCTAGAGCGACCCCGTCAGCGTGACTCCGTTCGCTTCTTACGCCTCTCCTCTCCCTTCCCTGCCCACGTGCAGCCTGTACTCTCTGGGCATCATGCTGTGGGAGCTGCAGAACGGCACGCGGCCGCCCTGGCGCATGGGCGTGCGGCTGCGCACCTACCCCTCGCTCAACACGGGCGAGCTGGAGTTTGGACCCGACACGCCGCCGCGGTACGCACGCCTGGCGCGGGAGTGCTTCTCCAGCTCGAAAGAAGCGCGGCCCATTATCACGGTGGTAGTCACAACACTGAATAGCATTAAAACCGAGCTTGAGGCGCTGCCCCATTCATGAATCTTTGGCAGAACGCAACGCCTGGATTACCGTAGCTGGTTGGGATTGCGCGATCGTGGTCCCCTAATGCTGGCAAACGCAATGAGATTCCATCCGTGGCGGCCGCATCTCGTGCACTTGTTAAGTGTGATACTGGTGGGATTGATATGATGTTTTGGTATGTCATACCGGTAGTGTGCGCTAGTGCACCGGTACGGTCGCTCATCCACCTGCCTTGAGGCGCCTCCATTCATGGATCAAGTACCGCCGGCAGCAAAGAATGCCTTATCCGGATTTGCTTAGCCTTGGATACCACGTTTTTGTTCGCTCAGTGCTCAGTGCTCAGTAAGGCAGGCTCAGTGCAGTAGGCTCAGTGCTCAGTGACGGTGCTTCAGTGTGGAAGGCTCAGTGCTCAGTAGTTGCTGGGGGTGCGATGCGACAGTGATGGTGGCTCAGTGGGGTAGGCTCAGTGCTCAGTGACAGGGGCTCAGTGTGGAAGGCTCAGTAAGGCAGGCTCAATGGCTCAGTGCTCATTGAGGTAGGCTCAGTGCTCAGTGACAGGGGGCTCAGTGTGCAAGGCTCAGTGGCTCAGTGACAAGGGGATCAGTGGCTCTGTGGGGTAGGCTCAGTGGCTCAGTGCTCAGTGGGGTAGGCTCAGTGGCTCAGTGCTCAGTGGGGCAGGCTCAGTGGCTCAGTGCTCAGTGGGCCAGGCTCAGTGGCTCAGTGCTCAGTGGGGTAGGCTCAGTGGGGCAGGCTCAGTGGCTCAGTGCTCAGTCAGGCAGGCTCAGTGGCTCAGTGGCCCGAAACACCCCGGTCCGTGCGTGCGTGCGCGTGCGTCGGCAAAACATAGCATACCGGCGGCGGCGGGGCCGGGCTGAGAGCCTGAACGGCGCTAGCAGGGCGTGGGGCTGAGGGTGCACGTGTCGATCGATTGGCGGCGAGTGACGTGACTAGTTTGTTAACTGCGGGTTAGCACGGACTGTGCACCCCACCCAACCGGCCACGTCCGGATTTGCGGGGATGCCCAAGGCCCCCAACATAGTAGGCGCCCGCGTCAAGGTGGCTGGGTTGATAACGACCCGGGAGGGGAGGGCTCAGCCCTTTTCCTGCCTCCCCAAGGCAGCCACCTCCTTGTTGTTCGCTCACACTTACTGCCGACCTCCGCTTGGCCAAGTTCCTCCGAGACTGGCATGAACTGTCACCCGCCATAACGTGATAGTGATGGGGAGCTGGCTGGTGCCCCTGGTGACAGCTTCCTTGCAAGTGGTTTGGTTGTGGATGCACAGGTCGATGTAGCTGGTGAGTGACGAGTCATACACTCATACATGCCATTTGGTGCCGTTTATGCTGCTGGTGCTTCCAAACCAGATGGCCAGTCCTGGTGTTTGATACCAGTATGATGCAGATTCAAGCATTTGTCTGCAATGCCGCGGCTGCTGTTGGGGGCCTGTGCCCGTGGCCTGTGCCCCATACTATGACTGCCGTTGGCTAAACCTTCGGCGGTCGGTGCAGATTGTGCAGATGCGGAACACTGTTAGGGTCTTGCAGCCGGGCGCGTCACGGCTACCGTACTTGTTAGTTGTTACTTGTGTTACAAACCCACTCCATCCACCCATTGCATCCTCCAGCTTTTACACGGGAGCCATCTTCTTCCATCAACCAGGTTCTGAGCGCGTTTTCCGCCCACAACCTGCAACTGCACAATACCCGAGCAAACGCGTGCTGCCAATGCGTCCAAACCCTGCCTGAACGCCTCCTTCACGGCGCGCATCTGGGCGCTAAATCTATCTTACTTTGCCTTCCGGTCACCTATGCTGCATACCCCGACTTGTGCCTGCCATTTTGATAAGGAATCACATCCTTCTTCCCAGTCCTCAGTGTCCTCTGCTTACCCCACGCACCCTGCAGTCCTGCCGCGCTCCCCTGCATACCGTATCAGTGTCGTGCGCCAACTAGCCTTCCGGTCAAGCAACTCGGGATTTCGCGAGATTCCGCGGAAGTCGGGCAGGCTCGTACTAGCTACAGAAGCCTACCGGCGACCTTGTAAACGTGGCCCTACCCAGTCATTTGGTAGGTAAGGATTCCCAAAGCTGCACTGCACCTAAACAACGTGCCAGACCATGGGGCAGCCCGCACACCCTCAAAGCTGGTACGTGCGCCAAAGAGCCTTTGACCTGGACTCCCACGGCGGTATTGTCAGCAGCACAGCACTCAACGAGTCCCAACTCAACACACATTGCCACCAAACTTCGTGCCAAGTGTCATCACTCGCACATAAGCCATAACATAGACGCTTCAGCAACGACGAACTCATACAACGTAAGAGCCCGGCCCCGGGGTCAGGACCTTGAGCTCCTTCCCGTTGTTGCTCTTCACCTCCGAGAACCGGTCGCCACTGCCAAAGCCCCACCCGCCACTGCTCTTGACCTTGCTGTTGAACGTGTGCTTTGGCGAGTAGGCGTTTGGGCTGGGGGAGTGCGCACCCTGCGACTCGCGCTCGTGGCCCTTAGACACAAACACCTTGCGCTGCTGGTCGCGGCCTGCGGTGCCCACACGGGTGCGGGGCGCGGTGGGCTTTTTTGAGGAGGCCTGGTTGAACAGGGCCGAGGGTGCCTCGTAGGTGCCGGCGCCAGGCGACTGCAGCGCCGATGGGGTGTTGCCGGGCAGCCCCTTGGCCATGTCCGCGCGGCGGCTGCCGCCGTGGAAGGAGTAGGTCGGCGCGTCGCCAATCCAACCGGATGCGGGCCTGGCAAAGCACAGCCGGCACAAGCATGTGTGAGGCGGCGTGCAAACGACTGCGCACGCCTGGGCCAGCTTGGCTCTCATTTCGCAGACCGGCACGACACTGATGGCGCCCAGGCGCCCAGGTGCAAGACATGTGCGGCGGCGACAAGCGGTGGCTTACTTGAAAGAACCGGGCGAGGGCGTGGCGAACTCGTCTTTGAAGATGCCGAAGCGCCGCTCGGTGCCCACGCGCGCTGTGGGCTCCGTGGTGTTAATGGACTGGACCTGGCGGCCTACGGAATCAGGCTGCAGGCGCGGGGAACTGTAGGCTCCAGGCCCAGGGTTCCCGTACCGCGGCGCCTCGCCGCCCGTCTCGCCACCCGGTCCAAGTCGGGAGCCCTGCCTGGACTCTCCGGCCTCATGATCAAGCTGGAACCGGCTGCCAAACTGTGGGGCACACGCAACAACACGGCAACATGCAATGATAACGGAAAGGCGGTAGTGAATTCACGCCACGCATATACGCCCGTCCGCCCTTAAGCGTGTGCCTTACCCTGTAAGATGGCGCTGATTGAGCCCTGGAGCTGGGCTGCAAACCAAAGCCGCTAACAAGGTTGGTGGTCACTCCCTGCAGTCGCAGCACCAGGAACAGTCATTGCTTGCGTCGTAAGCTCAAGAGCAACTAGAGGGGAGCGCCCTCCCCCACGAATCCTCCCCCTTGCCCTCCCCCCGTCCCTCCCCTCTTCGCCTCCTGTATAATCCGCTTACCCGATGCCGCATGCCTCATACCATGGGCCAGTCACGACTCATCCTATTCCCGCCGAAGGGTGTATGAAATTGATTGCGCACCTTGCTTGTTCCACCCAGTAGTTTCGCCTCGTATTGGGCGCCCGCGAGCTTGTCCGTCCTCGTGGACGTACCAATTTTCGTGCGAGGCTCTGTCGGCTTTGTCGAAAGACTCTGCGCAGTGAACATGTCGCATTGCAGGCGGATAAAGTCTTAACACGCGACGGTTTCACCGCCAGGCCCATCAAAAGCATAGGTATTTCATCATACAGCCTCTTCCGCCATCAGGAGAGCCCGCCCAGCTCATCAAAGTTTAGGAGCACATCATGACTGCCCACAGAGTCTGCCGGCCAGAACGTGCGCCCCGCCTCCAGTTTACCTGTTGCCCAAACGTGGAGACCGTGCCTGCTACTTCGACTGGCATCCTGTCTGCTCTCTAATATGATGCGCTCGATTTCCTGCGCTGGGTGCTCAGTGTGCCTGCAGAGCTCCTTCAAACCTATAAAAAGAAGTTTGCCTAAGTGTCGATGGCCAAGTATGCGATGAAACGCACTAGGACTCAGACTCAGAGTCAGAGCGAGCACCCAGTCGTCCAGACTCTGCGTGGGGGCCTTCAAGGATTTAACATAAGATTTCAAGTATCTAGTGGATATGCAGCAAGTAGTGCCTATACTCCTTGGTCACACGGTCACAGGGTTTCGCCCATCTGCCGTGGCGGAGGCAGCGGGTCGGTCCTCTGTATATTGGTTGGTTCTGGGTGGCCAAGCTCGCTAGTAGTGTTACAGTGTCAACTTGCATATGCTGCTGCCAGGGCGTGAGATGCGTGGCATACATTTCACGTCTCCATGACTCCATCTGCACCTTCGGCGCTACTTGTCTCACGACTTGTCTTAGGCCCCCACATGCCCCCACCCAGTTGTGTCGTCTGTGTGTGGAGAGCGGGAGAAAGAGAGGGGCCGGGCGTGTCTTGCTTGGCCGTCAGATACCGGTATCACGGCCGCCACCCCTCGGGCCTCGGCGCCACCCACCCACCCACCACCACCCGACCACCACCCCACCATTCCTAGCGCATCGACAGCATTACCTGAGCTTCCGTAGCCAAACACGGAAGTGTAACTTCACGCATAGTACACAGCCAACGAATCCCAAAGTGGCTTGACTGGCGGCAGCGAACTAGAGCTCCCGAACAGCTCACTGCGGTCCGACATGGGCAACACCATTCCCTCAGCTCCACCCACGTTTGATTTTGCGCACCCAACATCATAACGCGCTCCACATTACCCGTATCACAGCCAGGACCCTGGATCTGGGGCTGGGCGCTCGCCCCCGTCACACAATGCCCGCCCCTCCACGCTTGCATGCCTGCATGTGCCAAAAAGTGGCAATGCTCGCCTGGCATCCCATCGCTGCAACCTTGACACCCTGGACGCCACCACGGATGTCCTTCGACAACGCCCGTACCACTTGCACCCCGTGCGCCCCCCTAGCGCCGAGCTCCGTCCTCCGCAGGGATTTCCTGTGCGCTTACGCCTTTCGGGTGGAGCGCTTGACGTTCTCCGAGTCCAGCAGCTGCTTGGCGCCCTTGATCCACTCGGTCTTGGCCTCAGGCACCACTGCAAGCCGAGAACGAGGGAAAGGGGGCGGATAGCCAGAGGTTGTTTCCACCAGCCCCATGAGAACTAAACATGTTTACGTTTGGCTTTATCATGCCGTGCCTGCCCACCACCACCACATCGCCCCCGCCCCTTGCACGCCGTCCCCCCTCCCTTGGGCTCGGGCATGTAGCCCCGATTGGAGTAACTAACACCCCCCCCCTCACACACACACACGCACACACACGCACCCGGGCTGTCGCCCAGGAAGATCTCGAACAGCCCACGGCCCAGCGCGGCGCTGCTGATGCGCAGCTCGGGCGTGGCGGTGCCGTACTCCTGCGGCGCGGTCACAGGCGGCGTGACCAGCACCTCCAGGTCGCCGGCAACGCTCCACATCAGGATCACCTGAGGCACGGAGCGGGGGCGCGGGCGGGGGAATGGCAACGGAGGAAAAGCATTGCAGCTCAAACTCCAATGGGAAGGGGCAGTGCGTGCGGATGTCACGTCAGCCGCGGCGTGCATGCATGTCCACCGCATGTTCCTGCACCCCGACCCGGCCGTCCCTTCCCCCAGGTCTCGGTATATACTTGCGATGTGTGGTCAACCCGCCTCTCCAGTGCTCCTGTCCGGGCCTCCGCACCTCGGTGTTGTTCACCAGGTTCTTGGAGTTGAAGTAGTCATTGAACTTGTCCAGAGACGCTGTGTCGCCTACGTGGGGTTGGTAGGTCGGGGCATAGCGTGGGTGCATAGTGGAGGGGTTGCAGAGGTGAGGAGAAGAGCGGAACACCAGGTGCCGCGGGGACAAGCTGGCCCCACTCGCATGCATGCAGACACAAAGCCGCAGCCATCGCGTGCCATCAGTGCTGCTGACAAGCTCGGGCCCCCATATGTCTGTACCGGCATCTGCTTACCTACCCCTGGACCTATGGTTGTTATGGGAACGGCAACGAAACCCTCCCCTGGGTCTCACTCCACGAGGACTTGACGTCCACTAAACCCCTTCCACCCTACGCCACCCGTCCTCCCACACGCACCTGCCAGCTGCATGCGCGGCAGCAGCGATTTGTTGATGGCCTCGGTGAACTGCTCGCCCGTCACGTCGCGAACCAGGTGCAGCTGTAGGGGAGAGCCACACAGTGGCGCGATAGACACAATGGCAGTGGCATAGGAGTCGGGTGAGCACATATGCGGTAGGCAGCGACGCAGCGGCTACGCGGCAGGCACGGCTGTGAGCACTAGCATCCTCCAAGCTTCAGTCGTCCACCACTCTTTCCCGACGCACCGAACCTTGACCTGGCGACAACTGCGCTCACCCCCTTACTCGCGACCCACACGCAAACCCTCAGGCGGCCGCCGCTCATCACCCCTGCTGCTGCGCTCTGACCCACTCCGCTCAACCTAGCTGCCTCCGCCAGCCCTGCTGCCCCCATACCCACCTGGATGACCTTGTTGAAGGCTCCGTCCACCAGCGCGGAGGCGTAGTCGTTGTCGGACTCAAAGAAGCCGCCGCGCTGCCGCACACCCAGCTCCTTGGCGGCGCGATCAGCCTCCACGTAGGCGGTGATGGAGTACACCTGCGGCGACCAGTGTTGTCATAGCGAGGCACTCATGCGTTTGGGGCGTATGGGAAACGGCACGAGTGGGCGCGGGTGGTGGCAGCGGAGATGAGCACAGCAGCAGGGCTCTGGGTGCGGCCGGTAGTTGGTGCGGGTGCGGATTGTGGTGCCGCGGAGTGCTCGGGAGCGTCGGGAACAAGGCGACTGGCCGTGCCTGAGAGCACCGGCGTCCGCAGCTGTCATGGTAGCCGCACCTTGACGTTCACAAACAGGATGTTCTTGCTGCGGGTGGCGGCGCCAAGGCAGCGGTAGGCCTCCCCCTGCCTACAGCGGGTCATGGCCAGGAAGGGTACGTTGAAGTTATTGTGGCTGCCTCAGCTTGAGCAGCATGGGCTTGATGGACTGTGGCACTGTCGCTTAGCAAGCTCAGTACATGCGACCATACGGTCTACCCAACCCATGCGCACGTCCAGAGCTCCTGACCCACGTTGTGCGCATGTGGCGAGAACGTGCTCCATGACCAGTGACCGAAACCCACGCTGCCACACCCGAACGCGCGCCGATACCGGACACCATCGTTCATCCTGCATTGGTGCTACACCCACCAGAACTTCTGCGCCAGTAGGTACTCCACACCCGACTGTGCGTCTTTCACGGTCAGCGACGCGCGCACAGGCTGGCAGGCGCCGCGGCTGACGGCGGCGGGGCGACTGCGCAGGGCCGCCGGCTGCGTCGTGCAGGGCGGGCAGGGTATTAGTGGGTCAGCTGGTGGGGCCGTTTTACCACATGACGTACAGCGAGTGCTTTACGTGACCCGCCGTACCCACGGAAAAGAGCCGCCCCCATCGTCCTTGCTGCGTATGCAGTCGGCTTCGAGTGCGGCTGCTGTGCTGGCCAGTCGCTCCATACGTTCGCTCAGCGGGTGGGTACAGTGGCACTGCTCTCTCAGCTCTCGAAAGGTAAACGCGCGCTTTGCTACCGTTCGCAAGGTTTGGTTGGCCAAAAGTTGTCTTGCAGATTGGTCATAAGGAGGCAGTGAGGGGGGCCCCTCAACCGTGCATGATGGACCCGCCTGGCCCTTGGCAGGATCTGACAGCTGCAGGGTCACTAAAATGTATGTGGCGCATATTGCAACTGGTTTCCTTTCCAAGGACTTATGCCGTCGCAACGTCGCATTTTGTTGTGAAGTGGATTATGGCCACCCGGGGTCGACGAGGCTGACTCTTATGTCCCGCAGGCGCATTGGCCGCTGCTGTCGGCACGCAAACACGACCAGACACGGCCAAGCTCGCTGGCTCTACCATTCCCCCGCACGCATGCTGCAAGCGCAGACCCGCATACAGGCCAAAGCTGATAACAGCGAGAGTGGTGCAGGCTGAAGGTGCTGTGGCAAAATGCCGGCGGCGTAATGTGTACGGCGTGCGGGCGTTACAGAGCCCAGCCAGCCCAACTCAGACTCACCGGGCAGCGAGCCGCCCCGAACGTCTGGCGACCCGCACGCTGAGCCAGAGACCTACACACATGACACCAAGAAGGGAAAGCGGCAGGAAGGCACGGAAATGAGCCGGAGCGGCGCGAGATGCCTCGCGGATGTTGCGTTGTGACGTCGGATGCCCGGCTTTCTGGCGCAGCCAGGGTGCTGACTAGTGCTCTTGTAACCTAGATCAGTCACTACGTCACTCACTTCTGCATTTTGTGCGCTTTGGCGATTAGAAGACAAACTGGCGCCGGGGCGTTCGATGCGACGCGGCCGTGAAGTAAACGTATACAATGCGATAAATAAAGTAGGAATGTCGGCGTGGTGCGGGCGTTGGTGTCGCGGGTCGAGCCATCGTCACGCATGGAAGGTCCGATTGATAAGCTTGCCGTCCCCACTCAACTCGCCTCCTTACGTGCAGGGTAGTCTTACTCTCATAACCTGGCAACCATGATGCTCACTCAGGTGCGACAGCAGCAAAATTCGCTCAGGCAAAACAAGCTTATCGTGCAAAATGCACTCGCCGCGGGCTTGCTGAACAACGCGCTTGTCCCGACACTTGCAGGGTCGTGCTTTCGCTGCTCAGCGGCCTGCTGTGCAGCAGCGCCGTATGGCGGTCCGCGCCAACGTTGCGCGGGTTCCCCAGGTAAGCGCATGCAGCCGTCAACGTGATGGGTCGAGGCTTTCCCAGGGTCGTCTCCAGCACTGACCGCTGAGTACATTTTATTGCAGGTTAACGCTGCTGCTGTTGAGGCCAAGCCCGACTGGGCGGGCCTTGCTGCGGAGATGGACAACAAGTCTCCCCTCGAGATTATGGACCACGTGAGTTGGGCTGCAGGCCAAAAGGGCCGTCTGACTTCACTGTGAACTTTCCACTAGGTTTGTCAAGAGGGTTGGCTCTCGGAGGGCGGCTGCGGCCCCAGGGCGTGCTGGCCGTGGCCTGCCGGCACAACACCCGCCGACACGCACGCCTGGCACGACGTTCATGTTCGCAGGCCCTGAAGACCTTCGGCAATGATGTCGCCATCGCCTTCTCGGGTGCTGAGGACGTGGCTCTGATTGAGTACGCCCACCTGACTGGCCGCCCCTACCGTGTATTCAGGTGCGTGTGCGTGTTCGCAGCAGGTATCCCGCGCTACCCCCCACAGCCGTGCCACTCACGGCCCTGCAGCCGCAGAAGCTCCAGCCTCACGGAAACGCGACCCTCTCGGCTACCCTGTGCCCCGAGTCGCCGCCCCCCGACCCACATGCCGCTTTGCACCCCCAACCCACATTGCAGCCTGGACACCGGCCGCCTGAACGCGGAGACCTACCAGCTGTTTGACGCCGTGGAGAAGCACTACAAGATCCGCATCGAGTACACCTTCCCCGAGGCACAGGAGGTGATGGACCTGGTCCGTGCCAAGGGCCTGTACTCCTTCTACGAGGACGGCCACACCGAGTGCTGCCGCATCCGCAAGGTGTGGTGGCGACCGCGCGGGGCAGGCGGGGCGGGGCCAGGTGGGGGGTGTAGCAGCAGTCGTTTGGGCGCTGGCGCGAGTGCGTGGGCAGTGCCAAGGCGGCGTGATGCGGTTGTGCTGCTGCCATCTGCTTCTTCCATGTACCGTATGTGAAGACGGCTCTGCTGGTGCGTGTCCGCGCTTGCAGGTCAAGCCCCTGCGCAAGCAGCTGAAGGTGTACAAGGCCTGGATCACTGGCCAGCGCAAGGACCAGTCGCCCGGCACCCGCACTGAGGTGCCCGTCGTCCAGGTGCGGACATGGAACTGGGTCTGGAACGCGTATGTTTGTGCAGGGTAGCACGCGAGCGACGGGGTGTCTGTTAGTCGGGGCCTCTGGGCGATTCGGGAATACCATCTGATGTCGAGGCATTGTGTCGACCGTTCGGTTGGTCGAATGGTCCTTCCGCGCAAGTAAAATCGAATGTAGTGCCTATCACGACAACAGGACTATTGCCGAGTAAGGTGGGAGGGAGCACGGCGCGACACAAACGATTCTGTGGGCGGGACCTGGGACTGACACGTGCCACACATGCACACACGCCGTGCCCTGCAGGTGGACCCCGTGTTCGAGGGTGTGACTGGCGGCCCCGGCTCCCTGATCAAGTACAACCCCCTGTCCAACATGACCTCGGCGGAGGTGTGGAACTTCCTGCGCGTCATGGTGAGCAGGGCAGGCAATGCGGGTCGAGCCAGACGCAAGGGCGGGCGGCAGATGGCGCACGTACCGTAGGCAGCAGTCAGGCAATGGCCTTCGTGGGTACATGCTGTTGTTAAGCAGCGCTTGCGCGTTGGTGAGCGCATTCCCACACGTAGGACCCGAACCCCAGCAGACCGGTGTCACGCAACGCACATGCACCAGCTGATGTTCACCCCGCCGCAGCGATTCAGTGCTGCGCTGGGTCTTATTTTGGCTGTGATTACAGAACCCCCTAGGCATGGGCGCGGCCTTATGTGGCCGCAGCTCTGTTCCGGGGGTGCAACATTCCTTCATTGCATCCATGCGCATACAGCCTTAGCAAGTTTGGCATACTGCAGCATCGGCTGACACTCACCACGGCGCAGTCACTAGAGTGCTGCGCTGCGGTCTTTCTTCAGCTGATAGCATCGAGCTTCTTTAAAGGCAGGGCCGCGGCCAGCGTGGGTGGCCGCAGCACCGTTCCAATAGCGCAACAGCCTACTCAGCCTGGATGCCAACCGTAGTAACGGCTGACACTCCCCATGGCGCGGCGATGCAGTGCCGTGCTGCGGCCTTGTGAAAGCTGAAATCGCCGAGCCTCTTTAAGGCAGGAGCACGGTCGACCTGTGACCGCAGCGCCGTTCCAGGGGCGCGACATATCCTATTACCTCGTAACATCCCCTCCTGCATGTGACACAAGCTTCACAGCACCCCGTATGCTTTTCTGACCACGTGCCGCCCCCAACCTGCTGTGTCCCCCTGCAGAACGTGCCCACCAACAAGCTGCACAACTGCGGCTACATCTCCATTGGCTGCGAGCCCTGCACCCGCCCGGTGCTGCCCAACCAAGCCGAGCGCGAGGGCCGCTGGTGGTGGGAGGACGCCGCCGCCAAGGAGTGCGGCCTGCACAGCGGCAACATCAAGAAGGCCGACGGCACCACCGAGGAGCGCAAGGCGGAGCGCGACCTGTGGCCCGCGGGTGAGGCTGGGCAGGAGGAGCCAGGGGCAGCGTACATCGCCAGGGCAGAATGGAACGCCACCATCGCCAGGGTGCAACGGGAGGTCAAGGGTGGAGAAGATCTAGGGGATGAAACGGCAGTCTGTGGGATGCAAAGTGACGACGTGGTTGAGAATGGCTGTTGTGCTTTCGGCCGAGCATTCTTTGTTTCTGAGCATGTCCTCACCTGCGTCATACTCCCCGCGCCTCTGCACCTGTAGGCAGCGCCGTGGCGACCCTGAGCAAGGACGAGGTCCGCGCCCTGGCCGCCGGCGAGCGCTCGCAGGGCACCCTGGCCGTGCTGTACGCCCCCTGGTGCCCCTTCTGCCAGGTGCGGCCGGGGCATTACTACAGGTTTCACAGCTTGCGGACAAGCTTGCGTTGCGACTGACGGTGCATCGGGACACGGTGCAGTACGGCACCGGGAGTCGCATCATGCGTGTCTTCCGCTTTGTTTAATGTGGCACTTGTCTTTGCCTGCGCACACACAGGCCATGGAGGCCAACTTCGAGGAGCTGGCCAAGCACATGACCGGCCACAAGGTGCGCGTGGCCAAGTACCAGGCCGACATCGACCGCGAGTTCTGCAACGAGAACCTACAGCTCAAGACCTTCCCCACCATCGTCTACCTGCCGCCCAACAGCAAGCAGGTGCGTCACGGTTACAAGGAAATGTTTGGGAGGGGGGTCCGGGGCTGAGCTGAGCCAAGAGGGGCCCTGCGTGAAATCCACGTTAAATCACGAAGAGCTTGGAGTTGGGCGCGCTACGGCATGCCGCTAATGGTGTCGCTGGCATTCCCTTTGCCGGCGCAGGTGATCAAGTACCCCAGCGAGCGCCGCGACGTGGATACCCTGTCCATGTGGGTCAAGACCGTGGCTGGCCAGTAAGCGTCTCTTTGCGTGGAGAGGCATGCATCAGGCCAGGCGCTGGTGATGGAGGTTGCCAGGGAGCGGCTGGATGTGTTGTGTGAAGCGGCGGGTTGGAGTGACAGTGGCAGGAGTGGAGCCGTCGTGGGATGTCGGCATGGAGGGTTGGCAAAATAGCGCTGGTAGAATAATTTCTCAGCTGCGATTCGGGACTCGAAACAGTTATTCGGCTGGTCTATCGTGTGTGCGCCGACGTGAGCGCAGGGGCCAGGTTGAATGCAGTGTGGCTTGGTTGTGTTCTACTACATGCTGTGTGAGTGATGCTGCGAGCGAGTGGATGAGCGACAGAGGGCAGAGTGATTCGTGTGCAGCTCTTGTGCTAAAGGTAGGCTCTGTAAGTGGTGGGACATCCACTACAGGGACCGGTTGCATACCGAGGGCGGATCCAAGTAATAATGTAACGCCCAAAGATCTCGGTCTGGAGTGTGCTGCTTCTCGTGGAGGGCACTGTATCACCGCGTGCGTGGAGGACGGCACGCCATGGCCAGCTGCGCTGAGCAGGCCGCCCAAGCGGCGCGGCTGGATTAGCGGCAGTGGCGTTCGGATTAGCGATGGCAGGCGATTGGGTGCGTGTGTGCTGCAGCGTGTGCGCTGCAGAGTCTGGAGGACAGGTTGAGCCTGTCCTCCCCAGCCGTCCAGCCTAGGTCCGCGAATACCGCGATGTGAGAAGCTAGATGGGTTGATCGTGTCTTAGCCCTGTCACTAGCCCTCTTACACTTTCCTGAGTGGTCGTCTGTCCTAGGCGCAAACTCAACACATTGCTTCGGCGTGTGGCGGAGGGTTAAGGACGCCGCGTTGGCGAGAGCCACGGACGGCCCTAATACACCATGTGGCATGTCGCACCCGTTGCGGGCACTGAAACGCAGATGATTTTGGCCACGATGCAAAGACCAACCTGTGCGCAATTGAGCCCGGCCGCGGTGACCCAAGCACACTTTGGATGCGTAAGGAGAATGGACAATCCCCTTTACATGCAGTCTGACCCAACGCAATCCTCACCAACAGCCTCGGCCTTATAGCCAGCCAACCCTAAACAGCCGTTGATAAGGCCCCGGACAGCACATGCACTACCATCCACCCAGTTACAGGGCATGTCCGAGTGCGGTCCACGTGGTGCAGACCGTTTTCTTTCGAGCCGCCGACATTCTACATCTGTGCCTATGCCGCATCGCTGCTCATATGCCTGCATTCCGCGGCACCGACTTGGCTATGCACGCCTAACTCCCCTGACCTTGCCATGCCCTGTATTACGGCTCTTAGGTTCAGCCTGGGCACGCCGCCACTGAACCGCCGCCACACACCTAGCGCGGGTCGTGGCTGGTGGTGGTGTTGCGCGTGTGCTCCAGGTTGGCCCGGTGCGCCGGCGACTCTGACACGTCGCGGCCGGCGTTGCGCTGGGTGGCGGGCATGCCGTCCTCGCCCGCGTGGTGCAGCTGCTGGACCACCTGTGGCGGCGGGGGTTACAAGGAGCAAACCCAGAATGGAAGTCAGAGTGATGGCGGGGACGAGAGCGAGAAGGGAAAGTGCGGGCGGCGCCGCACGAGAAGGCATGGCTGTACACATGAAATGGGCACACGGGCATAGGCGGCAGCCTCCCCGCGCCGCTAGCCCCCGTCCTGCCTGACTTCCCGCACAGAAACCAGCATGCATGGAAGGGATACGCCATACGCCGAAACCTCTGTGTTGGCAAAGTCACTATGCAACCAGCCACGCTACGCTCCTACGCAGTCACTGGCCCCGCCTTCCCCTGGCGCCCCAACATCCCATCCCGGCGGCCCAGCCCATCCATAATGCCACCGTCTCAGCAGCCACTCACGTGGATAGTGTGCTGCTGCAGTGCCTCCAGCTTCTCTGGCACCTTGGTCGTGTCCACGTCCACACACTGCTCCGCCTTGACCACCGCCTCGCTCACGGACGCCAGGGTCTCGTGCCAGCCCTCCGCCGTCGGCACGAAGGCCGGCGTCTCGCCCTTGAGCGCCTGTGGGGCAGAGGTTGCGGAAAAGGGGCGACGGCAGGAGGTGTGTGCAAGAGATGTGTCAGCAGGCGACGCGCGGGGGCTGGCCGACTGCATTAGGTGCTTCCCGCGGCTTCGGCTTCAGGCGGATCGGCACCCTCTTGCGTGCATGCTGCCGCGTGTTCAACATCAGCTGGCATGCGCCCAATACATGTCGCCCGCTTCGCGAAGGATTGTGTGTGTGTGGG
The DNA here is from genome assembly GCF_000002595.2 of Chlamydomonas reinhardtii. Lineage (NCBI taxonomy): Eukaryota > Viridiplantae > Chlorophyta > Chlorophyceae > Chlamydomonadales > Chlamydomonadaceae > Chlamydomonas > Chlamydomonas reinhardtii. The sequence goes on from NC_057015.1 coordinate 4,032,544, forward strand.
GGGGGGCGTTGCACCCAGTCACCCGCGCGTGCCTGCCTCCCCTATTTGTTGGGCTTGGGCATTTCAGCCCCCCCCCTCCCTCGCAAGGGCCCCTGCCCACTTTGGACACACCCGCCCCCCTCGACCGCGTAGCTCCCCACCTTTTCCTTGTGGTACGCGAGCGACGCTGGGTCGTTGTCGCTCATGTGGCTGCCGGTCTGGCTGCAGGCGCCGGCGTGAACACTGCGGTGGGGCGGCCGCAGCAGCATCTTGCGGAGGCCTTGACAAGCGGACGCGAGCGCAGCTGGCTGCGATGTCGCAGAGAAGCCGCCAAGCGCGGCCCTGACGCAGCGGTGCACTGACGCGGAAATCATCGGTGTGAGAACGCGGAGTCGACACAGGTTTGCGGGTTCAAGGATAGCAAGTGTGTTTTGCGTGGCGAGCCCCAGATAGTATTTGCCAATTGAGTTTGGACAAATGGGGCATATGAGAAGCGCCGGAACCCTCCGCGAGGGATTGGGCCGCCCCCTGAGTCACCTTGGCAACCTTGTGGCTTGACGCTGCGGCAATGGACTGCGAAGGCAAGCTCATGTTTCTGTGCAAGCTTGCTGAAAATGAGGGCAGTGCGGAGGCGTCTGCAGCAGGAGGCAGTTGACCAGCCTCGGCTGCCGCACAGGCCCTCGGGTCACCGCCTCGGCGCACTCCGATTTCCCCGCACGCCGGTTTGCATGCACATGGAAGTGACTCGCCGCACGTTACAGATGCATTGGACCCAACAGAAACCCAGGCCCGCACAGCTCCTGAGGGGCACCCTCGCACGACCACCACCCACGCCCTGACCATGACCTGCGTCGCCACTGCCTTCCACGCCCCACAACTCTTTTTTTTTGGGGGGGGGTGCCTAGCCACCGCATCCTGGCGGACTCCGACAGTCCGACTGGCCACCAAGTACAGTGCCGCAACCACGGCCCTCCGTGTACCGTAGCTGCCTTCCACCTTGCCTGAATGTATGCAGACGCCTCACCACAGGGCCTGAATGCGCCGCCACCTCACATCACCCAAGTGCACACCCAGCTGCGCCCCGCGGGCGCCTCCATGCTGCCTCACATGCTGTTCAGCCAGTCATCTAGGCTCTGCGCGGCGGCCTTTCCGCCGCCAGGAGCTGCGGCCGGGGCCGCTGCCGTCGCCGCCGCCGCCGGAGCAGCGGTGGTGCCCAGTTTGGCGACTGGCCGAGCCTGCGAAGGAAGAGACGCAGTCGTATTGGAAAATCGGCATGCAAGGGCGGATTCGGATCGGCCGCCACCCGGTCAGCACATTCGCGGGCGGCACGTGTCGGCGGTGCCTAGTACACCATGGCCGCCTCAATACGCAGCGGCATTGCCAGGCTGTCTCAAAATGCAGGCGGAACCTCCAGGGCGGCTTGCAGCCGCTTCTCACCTGCTGGACAGTTGTGGCGCCGCCAGCTTGCGGCAGCCCCGCCCGCGGCGGCGCTGCAGCTGCCGCCCCCGCCATCGGAACCCCCACCGCGCCACCCGCTGCGGGGGGTAGCCCCAGCAGGAGCCGAAGCTCGTCATCCATACCCGCACCCGCAGCAGCACCACCAGCAGCCCCGCTGCCGGCGGCGGCTTTCCCAGCGCCTGCTGCCAACCCTGCAGCTGGTGAAGCTGCGCCGCCCGTGCCTGCGGTCACGCCGCCAGCCACCCGCACCGGGAGTCCGGCCACAATCTTTGGCACCACGGGCATTCCTGCTGCTGCTGCCGTCCCCAACCTAGCCGCCACCGGCCCTCCCACCGTCTTCACCGTAACCGGCACCGCTGTGGCTGCTGGAAGCCCTACCGGCCGTGGCTGCAATGACGCCGGTAGCGACACGCCAGCACCCGCCGGCCGTATCCCCACGGCGCCGCTCGCTGCAGCGGCGGTTCCCGGCTTGGCGGCCGCCACCACCGGCCGCCCCGTCAGCAGAGCAGCCAGCTCTGCATCCTCGTCGCCGTCATCCACTGCACTGCCGCTGGCCGCTGCAACAGCTGCGGGCGACGCAACTGGCACCGCGGCGGCAGCTACCGCCGGCGTGACGAGCACTGGCACCGGTATCGGCACCGGGGGCACCAGCGACACTGCCAGGCGTGCTGGTGCTGCCACTTGCGCCGGCGCTAGGGCTGGTGCTGCTGCCTTGGCGGCTGTAGTAACTCCAGACGCTGCTGGAGCTGCTGCAGCTGCCGGCTCGCAGCCCTCCAGGTAGTGCGGCTCCAGCCCCAGCAGCTGGTGTAGCGGCAGGGCTGACAGGCAGTCGCCAAGCTGTTGCAGGTCGATGGCCAGGAGCTGCAGGGGGGGGGCGGGGTTGATGGCAGCGCCTGGATGAGTGATAGCGAGTGATTGGGAGTGTGTGTGCTGCAACGTGTGTGTGCAGCAGAGTCTGGAAGACAGGGTACTGGTCCTGTCCTCCCCAGCCGTCCGGTCTAGGCCCGTGAAATGAGGAGCTAGATAGGTTGATCCTGTCTGAGCGCTAGCCCTCTTAAACCGTTCTGAGTGGTCGTCTGTCCTAGGCGCAAGCTCAACACATTGTTCGCGTGTGGGGACGCCGCGTTGGCGAGACATGTAGACACGCCGCACCCCTGGAGGGCACTGTAATGGCATCTGTAATTCGGTGTTTCGCTATGTGTCCGGCTGGCGCTCATGCAAGCCTGGCCACAAGCAGCCTCAACATACACAACACCCAGCCCCGCTCCTTCACTCGCACCTGGTCCGGTGCCTGTGTGGCGCCAAGCGGCGGCGCCTCGTCTCCTATGTCCTGCAGCGCCGCGCGGAAGCGGTAGAAGGCGGCTGAGCTGAGGGCGCCGCCTCCGCCCGCCGCCTCCGCTTCCGCCAGCAGCTCCTCCAGGTCAGCACCCTGGGAGCGCGGCGCGACGGTGCCGTCCTCAGGCGCCGCCGACTCATCGTCATAACTGCATTGTAGAGTCCGGAAGAAGGAGGGGAGCTAGTATGCCAGAGTGTCCGTGCAGTTGAATGAATGGTGACGGCGACGCAAGCCCTACTGACAGTAGGTGGCAATGGTAGATGCTAGGGCGCCGGCTGCCGTCGTTGGGTTGAGGCAGAGGTGCCTGTGGACGCGGCTTGCGGCGCGCTGATGCATCAGCAGATGCATGTCAAGGTGCGGCGGCCTCTCACCGGAACGCATTACTGTCAAGGCCGTCAGAAGGGGCCTGGCGTGCGGGGCCCCCGCCAGCGCGCCCTCCGCCAGCACGGCCCCCGCCTCCTCGGCGCCCTCCACGGCCTCGCGAGCTGCGAAACTTTTGCCGGGCATAGGCTTTCTCGTTGAAGTCAGCCATGTCAAAAGCAAGGCGAAGTGGCGCTTGAACGAACGCTCTCAAAGGGCGCGATCGGCACGACTGCCAAAGCACCGTGTGCTAATGGCGTTTAGGCATAGTTAATTGCATATTCATACGCTAGAAAGTGCTTTTATCTCCAGGTGCAGTCAGCCAGTGGAGCGCTTCACAAGTGCTTTTAGCTTTCCCTTGTCTGCTCGAGGGTATTCCCCTATTTTACAATAATTTCATCACGTCTGTCCCATAGTACTGGATAATGTGACAAGAACGGAAACAGGCGCTAGGGTGACATGCTGATTTGCACCCGCCCCGTACCCGAGCCCAGGACATACCATGGGCCCCCGTCGTTACCGGATAGGCCATTCTGCCACAAGTTAAACTTCGCTCCTTGATCCAAGCGGGCATCAAGCTACATGTCGCCTTGCTGCCCTAATCCGTCTTATCATCACAGCAACTGCCCAAGTACCCAATTTGCACCGTGGACAGATACATCCTGCGCGCGCAGCCTGCACCGAATCACGACGCCAACCTACCCACTGCTATACCGTTCACGCATGTAGCACCTGCAGCAACTAACGTACTTCAGTCTCAATGGGCAGACGTCAAGCTGCAGTCCTATTCTTCTTGTGATCCGCCTATGAAAACACGCACACGCACGCACACGCACACGCACACGCACACGCACACGCACACACACGCACACGCACACGCACACGCACGCACGCACACACACACACACACACACACACACACACACACACACACACACACACACACACACACACACACACACACACACACACACACACACACACACACACACACACACACACACATACACACACACACACACACACACACACACACACACACGTGCACACACCTAGCAAGGCGGGCTTTCGTTTCGTTTTGTAACACACCTAGCAATCTGGCGGTCTGGCTCCACGAAATGTACGAGATGTATCAGTTTGTGGACCCACGCAGCATTCAGTACTATAGTCAAGTTCACTGTAGTAATCACAGGCTTGCTCCCAACGCATGTGCACATAAACTCTCAGGACCAACGTTTCCGCCGCCCGTGCGTCTTTGATGACCGGCATGCGTTGTACCCTATTTGCTGACAGTGCGAGTACTGCGGCCATCCTACCCTCCCGGCGTTCTACCTATAGCCCGCCCTTCAAGCCTCAGTCATCTACCGCCACGGCCTGCCCCGCCATGAGCCGGCCACCCAGCCCACCCATGACCCCACTGCCCACTTCCAGCTGCTGACCTGCTGTACTGCGTGCAACAGCAGGTCCCTCACGTCCGCCGCCGCCGCCCGGCCGCGGCCCTGCCACACGCCGCGCACCGCGCCCGCGTTAATCGCAAGCCCCAGCACGGCATTTGCAAGCGCAAGCGTCGCCACCAGCCACCACAGCAGGCTTCGCCCCCGCGGCCGGCCGCTAGCGGCCCCGCCCAGTCCCGCCGCCGCCGCAATGCCCAGCACCGCGCTGCCGTACAGCAAGACCACCGTGCTCAGCGCCTCATCACGGCGTGCCCGGACCTCCAACGCGTCCAGGCGTGCGGCTAGCGCCTCAACTGCTGGCGCCGTGGCCTCGCCGGCGCGCTGCGCGGCCTGCGCAGGCGCCAGCGCTAGCGCCGCGTCGAGTTGGGTCATCTGGAAAGGGTAACAGGACAAGGCACTAGGTCAAGAACGAGGTCCTGGGAACCGATACAACGTTGTGCATGACGCAGCGCGCATGTTAATGTGGTTACCCGTTACATGCCAGCCTCTCGCAGCAAGCCCGCGAACAGCCGGACGCGCCCACGCTGTGCCCGCTAAACCCCGCAGCAAAGCCGCCTACACCACCATCTGCCCACGCGAACCCCCCTCCCCACCTTGTCCTCCATGGCCTGCGCATCCGCCTCCAGCTCCTCATGCCGTGCGTTCAGCGCGTCCACCAACGCGTGGATGTAGGCCCACAGCCGCGTCTGGTTGAGCTTGAGCATCATCATCTCCTGCTTGATCACGTCGAACAAGTTGCCCGCCAGCCGCGGCTTGCTGGCTGACCCGCCGTCCAGCATGGACAGCAGAGTGTCGAGCGGCAGCGTCTGTGCAGGTGCAGGCACGGCAGACGCAGGCACGCCTGAGGTGCCGCCTGACGCGGCGGCTGTGACGGCGGCCGCGGCTGCTGCGGCTGCGCCAGCGAGTGGCGCGGTGCCGTGGGCGGGTGGCGCGGGCTGTGGCGTGACGGGCTGCGGCTGCGTGTGGGCGTGCGCAGCTGCCCAGGCGTCGCCGGGCGAGGTAGACAAGGGCGCGGGGTGCGGCAGACTGCCATCGCTGTTGGTCAGCAACCGACCCTCAGGGGCGCCTGGTAGATGCGCGTTATCCACAGCGCCTGAGGGTGGTAGCGTGCCCCCGTCGCCGCCCTGGCCAGACGTTTCTGCGCCGCTGCCCAGCGTGGCATTTGAAGAAGCAGCCAATCCCGCAGACGTTGCGTCCAGAGCGCCACTCGCCTCCGCCGCCGCATCTGCAGGCGCTTTGGGGTGTGGAGTCGCGTTGGTAGCTGCTGGTGTACTGCTGGCACCGTCGATGGCGGCTGTGGGCGCAGACGCGGAAGCAGGTGAGGCGCCCGCAGCTTCTGAGCCTGCGGCAGGCCTGGCAGGCGCCGGCCCGGCTGGCGGCGTCATCTGCGGCGGGGGTGGCCCCGGCGGAAGCACACTGCCGTTGCTTGGCACAACAGAGGCGCCTGCAGAGCCGGCCGCATCCAGTATGGACGTGGCCCTTTCTTGTGCCGCCTGCGCATCCGCATTACCGCCCACGTTCGCGGACGGAGGCGTGCTTGCAGCAGCCGGTGCCGTGGCCGCTGTGCCGGCGCCTGAGGAGCTACCAACTGTTGAGGTAGCCTCCCCGGACGCACGGCCTGCGGCGGTCGTCTCTGGGCTTGCAGCCGCTGCGCTAGAGGGCGTAGAAGAGCCCCCAGCCTTCCCTGCTTCCGCCTTCGGCGGCGGTGCTGGCGGCGCAGGCGTAGTGCCAGTCGTCAAGCTGTCACCAACACTGCTGCCAGGTGACCGCACCGGGTCGCGCTGCTCGACGCCCGCAGCGCCCTGACCGGCCGTTGCCGCACCAGTGCCCCCCTGAGCCGCCGCCTTGTTTGCTCTGTCCGCATCGCTACTGCCGCTGCCTGCCAGTGCATCAGACTTGGCGCTGATGACCTCCGATGGCGGCTTGGCCGCTGTAGCTGCAGTGTCTGCGCCTGCAGCTTCGCCAGGCGCCGTGATCGTGCTTGGCTCAGGCGCCTCCACAGCCGCCGGCTTCCGCCCAGCACCCTCCTCGTCCGAAGCCGCTTGTCGCTCCGAAGCGCTGAAGGTCTCATTCACCACCGCCTCACGCTGCTGTGGCTGCGAATCCTTGTCGAGCTCATTTGAGCCTGAGGCGGAACACGTGCCGGGCACCTCGCAGCTGCCCGCCGCGGCCGCGCTGGCGGTGCTAGACTGCACCACTGGAGCGAGGCTGGTCCCAGCTGCAGGCGTTGGAGCTCCCGCAGCCTGTGCTGCAGCGTCTATTCCGCCCTCGCCACCACCCCCGCTACCATTGCTGGTGCAGTTGTGTTCTGAGGGGCCCGCATCTGCGGCGGCCGTGGGGCCGGTGGCTGCAGCCGAGGGGGCTGCCGCCGGCGCAGCAGCTGCCCCAGGCGACCCCGCAGGTACCACAGGCGGCAGGGGAATGGGCTCCACGCTGCCTCCTGGCGTCGTGGCGGCGGCGGGAGCGGCTTGCCGCGTTTGGCCCGTAACAGCAGCTGCAGGCGCACCCGCGGCTGCTGGCGTGGCAGGCTGTGGAGGCGGCGGCGGTGGACTTAATGGCGGCGGTGGTGGCGGCGTGGCGCTGAGCGGCCGCGACAGCGCCGCCTCCAGCTCCTGCGCCGCGGTGACGCCGCGTGCCTCCATACCGTTGAGCGCGCACATCTCCTCCGAGCCGTAGTGGGTCAGGACCTGGAAGGCACGCATTGTGAGGGCACGCACGTCTTGGAACTCTCCATATGGGGTCCATCTTGCTCCGGCAGTGCTCCGGTGTGCGCCCCGCAGCCTGTTCATGTGCCGATGTCCAGCCGTCAGACAGCCCAGGCCACCCCAACGCCAGCCCCAGCCCCACCCGAACGCCAGCCCCAAGCCCAGGCCGGCGCATACCCGTCGCACCTGCAGCAGCAGGTAGCGCACGCGTGCCTTGCGCGGCAGCCGGAACGTCTGGCTGCCCTTCTTGTTCTCGGCCCGGAATGTGCCCAGCAGCTGCCAGCCCTCCGACTCCAGCCCGCGCCCATAGTCCGCCAAGCCGTCCTTCTTGGGGTGCGACTGGCGGCCCTTGATCAGGAAGTCGCGCACGCGGGAACTGTACATCTCCTTCATCGTGATCTGAGAGCGGGCGGCGCGTGCGCGTGCGCGTGCGCGTGGCGTTGCAGGTTTGTTCCGTTTGATGTCAAGTCCAGGCACGAACACGCCTACTGTTAAGGTGACGACTGTCGCTCACCTACGAGTACCGCCCACACCCACGCGCATGCCCTCGCCCCAGCTCCCACGCCCCAGCGCCCGCCCCGCGCACCTTGATCTCGTCCACTCGCCCCAGCTGGCTGAGCTCCACGATGACCCACTTGGAGGCGCTGCAGGCGTTCTTCATGTAGCTGTCGTCGTCGCCGTCAATGAGCCGATCCGGCCGCTTGGCCTCTTTGTTGGCGGCCACGATGCTGGCGCCGTCGGACGCAGCCGCCAGATTAATCTTGCGCTGACCGTCGTCATCGTCATCCAGGAGGACACCCGCAGCCAGGTCTGGGCCGGCGCCGCCGCCGGTGCCGCCGGAGGCCGCTGACGCGGCGCCTGCGCCTGCGGCCCCGCCTGTAGCACCGCCTGGGCCCGCGCCGGCTGCGCCCGCTGCGGCGGCGCCGCTACTAGAACCCCCAGACCCTGGCACGCCCAATGCGGCGGCACCAGCGTCTGCTGGCACGCCGGCACCGGCCCCCTGTCCCGATCCGCCAACGACGACACTGCCAGCAGCGTCAGCCGCAGCTCGGCCGTCCGGTCCACCCTCCCCGCCGTAGTTTGGGGCACCAGCCGTGCCATCTACGAAGATGTCTTCCATGCCGGGCGCCAAGCCGCCACCCACCTGCGCAGCCGCGGCCGCCGCCATGGCCGCCGCTGCCGTAGGATCAGTCAGCACGTTCAGGTCCTGGGCCGGAATGGACATCACGAACTCCTCGGGCTTGGGGATCGCAGTGTGCGTGCTCCGCTTCCGCTGCGTCTCCGGCTGTGTGGCCGCTGCTGCCGGTGGTGGTACAGACCCTGCTGCAGCCGCAGCCGCTGCCGGGCTCGCGGGCGCCCCGCCCGCATCGGCAGCGGCTGCCTGCGTGCCGCTGGCAGCAGGCGGCGTGGCCGCTGCCCCAGCCGGAGCGGCTACTTCAGCTCCTGCCCTAGCTTCCGCCGACAAAGTGCCGTCCAGTGTAGCGGCTGTTGGTGCGGAGGGTGGCGTGGCAGCAGCACCCTTTGCTAGCGGGGCATCAGCTGCAGCAGCAGCTGCAGCCGGAGCACCCGCAGCACTCGCCGCCGGCGTGGAAACTGCCTCCGGCCCCCCAGCCTGGCTGGACCGCGTGTCAACAGCGGCAGCCTTATCTCCACCCACCCGGCTTGCGGGTGCAGCGTGACCACTCCCGGCATCACCTGCTGTTGACGGCGACGCCAGTGGCTTCAGGTGCTGTGCCGGCGGCGGTGCACCGGCCGAGCTCGCATCCCCCCCCACAGTTGCACTACCACCGCTACTCTGATGCCCTGTGGTCACTGCCGCCGGCTTTAAAGCATTCGACACCGTAGTCGCATCAGATGCTAGGCCCTGCACCTCTATCCCTACGGCAGTAGCAGCTGTAGCCGCCGCCGGGGATGCACCAGTGAGCTCAGCGCCCCCCGAGCCGCCGCGAGCTATTGTTGAGCCCTGCACATCATCCGGCAACGCAGCTGCGTGTGCACTTGCATCTGATGTGCCGCCAGCCCCCGACGAGCTGCTGAGCTCCGGCTGTTGGCCACCGTCGGACGCTGCGCTGGGCGCCGCCTGTAGGCCAGTGCCACAGACACTCTTCCTCAGCGCGCAAGTCACGTCACCGGGGTGAAAACTTCGGTAACATGGAAATTCTTTCCTATGATCCGATGCTAATGATGTGAGCACTTCTGAAGTAGACCAGGCTCGCGTGCGGACAGAGGCGTGCTTGTGAAGATCCTCTAGCCGCGCCTTACCCGGCCGCCGCCCCCTGACGCCTGTTCAGCTCCTGTCGATGCGTCTAGCGTGTCTGCACACACATGTGGACTCGACAGTTGGCCAGAGAGCAACGGAAATCGCGAGACTGTTGCCCCCAGCGATACGCGACATACCTGATGCAACGCTAATCAGCACCAGCGCTATAATTAACAGGACATAATAACTGCGAGGGCGCATTAAACGGCCGGCCTTGGCTCTGTCGCAAAGTTGTGTAACAAACACGCAGCGTTTGGCCCTGGTTTGGGTCCAAACGACGGCCTTGTCCTATGTTTTCGCCGTTGTCATTGCTGTGCGAGGAGACGAGTTTGGTGGAGAGGGTAATTGGGCCACGATGGACCGAGGCCCCTTAATGCTGCTCCTCGTCTCTGTTGTAGCCCCTGCGCGATTAGCTTCACACTGTTTAAGCTTGTGCAATATAGCCACATCTTAAAGCACTTGTTGAATTTGAGGAGCATAAAAGAGCAACTTGTCAAAGGAGCTGCTCGCAACTCGCTTGACGGGCCCGGCGCAAAAATGTCGGTGTGGATGCCCCCAGGCGGAGGTAGGCAACGTGGGAGCCCGGCCACTCGCTCGCGCGTGCTCAGGGGCTCATTCTACTTCCTGCAGGCTCAGGTTCCATGGCCCCGCCTTCTCAAAGCCACCTGGTATGCGGAGGATGCCGCTGCCTGCTGATGTATCCCCAAGTAAGTCTGACTTGGGCAGCAACTGCCTTGTACACGTTTGACGCGCAAGCAGGCCGTGTACGAGGCCAGGTGCCCCTCGCCTCCTCGTGTCTCCGTCAACTGTCCCCTTGCCCCGGCTCCTGCCGTCGCCATCACGCAACCAGGGCGCCTCCAATGTCCGCTGCTCACGATGTGGACACATCACATCTGCACCAGCATCAGCCGGCGCGGACAGCTCCCAAATCGTGTGCAACGGGTGCCGGGTGCTCCTCAGCTACCCGCGCGGCGCGCAGAGCGTCCAGTGCTCGCTTTGCCACGCGGTGACGCAGGTATGTGTTGGGGGCCAAGGGATGTGAAGCTTGGCGTCAATGGGTAGGGTCGCATACGACACTTTCTGTCTGTCGGTTTCCTCACAGACGCAGCAGGCGTGGCCCGCAGCCGCCCGGCCCACAGCCAAGGGTGTTCGTCAGCGCAATGACCGGCTCCCGGGGGAAAGAAAAGTCCGGAGATGTCATACTAGGCGCTGCTCCCTTGCGCACCGACTTTCTTTCGTGCCTGCAACATTTGCGCAGGTGCCGGTGTACGGGCATCTGGTGTGCAACGGCTGCAGCATCATGCTCATGTACCCGGTGGGCGCACAAAGCGTCAAGTGCTCAGTGTGCCACTACGTAACGCCCGTCACCGCGGCCACGGCGGCGGCGGGCGGCGCGAGTGGCTCGGTTCCAGCGGCACGACCAAAGACCAAGCAAACGGTCGTGGTGGAGAACCCGCCGTCATATGACGAAAAAGGCAACGAGGTGCGTTGGGGTGGTTTGCGGCGACTGCCATCGTACCTTGCCGTGCGAGCCCAGCCCTCGTAGTGAAACACCGCAGTGCGTCATTCATGCTATCTGCTGTCACGTGTCAGATGTCGGAGTGGTTACTAGCCAAGCAGCTGACAAACTGCCGCACCTGATTGCATTGGTGCAGGTTGCCAACATCGCTGTGGGCGTGAAGGCGGACACTTGAAGCGCGTGCCGCAGCGCATAGGGCGGCGCGACGGCAGCGGGGTGGCACCACAGAGCATGCTGGCCTGGCTGGTTAAGGAGCCAAGGCCTGAATGGACCTGGGCTGTTTGCTTAGTTGCATGATAAGGCCATTCTCTCGTGGCCGGTTTGCGTCAACGGGGGACATGAGAGTTACGCACCGATAGACTGACTTTTACGCATGCACACTATGCATCACGTACAGCTGGTGAGCAGACTCGTGTCTGTCCGTTGCAAAACTTTTCCAGCGCCCGGCGCCTCTGGAGGGCTGGCGTTTCCGTTGACATCTTGTTTGGCGTTAACCGCGTAATTGTAAAGAAGGCACGACAAGGAGGGTCACTAAGTATGCTGCTGTAGGACAGGCTGCACAAAGCGTGTGACAAGCGGTCATACGGTACTGCGGCTTGGATGGTGTCAGGGGTTGCGTGTTAATCCTGGCATTGCAACCGCGTAACAAGCTGGTCGGACGCGTGCGGAGTCTGCGATGATGGGCCAAGGAGCGATAGGGACAGTATGCGTGCCAGGAGCTGCGGTTGGCAGTGCGTAACACTGCGAGCAGATGGCTGGTTGTATGTGCGGGTGGCTGCAAAGCTTTGCATACCTTTCGAGAGATAGGGCCTGATGTGGCTGAGAGCAGGTGATTTCGCAGGCATTCTGCTTGGGTTTCTTACGTGTGACGCTGGTATGATGAGATGCAGAGGAGGTCATGGGTACCAGCTATTCCATGTTGTGTAGGGCCTCGGGGATGCACACACAGTGTTTGCGCAATGTGCTACAACTGGCAGGGTGGGATGGCGCCATCGGCCTCCGCCGAGCCCTTTGTGAGATGCGGGATACGGCGTGGCTGCGGCTAGGTGGATGAGAGCAGCCTCAGTCCTAGGCGCAAGCTCAACATATTGTTCGCGTGTGGGGACGCCGCGTTGGCGAGAGCCACGGATGGCCCTAATACATCAAGGGGGCATTTCACACCCGTGGAGGGCATTGTAAGTGCGTGTGCGTGTGCATGCGATGTGTGTATGTGTGGCAGCATCCTGATGGTGCCTAGGGATTAATCGTGTTTTATTCGATATCTTAAAAGACAAGCACTCGTCCGCGTCCTGCTCCCCATTACCATGTTACCTAACGCTGACATCAAGCACACCAGAGGCGACATTCTAATCCTCCCACTCCCGCCTTTCACGGGCGGTTACGTCAAGGCTGTAGTGCAAACAACGTTTCCCCCGCCCGCCTCGCACCCACACATACCCTGACTAGCCAGACACGCCACATAAAACTGCCCCGACTTGTCCGTTGACAAGGATGTCAAGACCTGCCCCATACGGTCGTGCGAATGCAGTACGGTACTGCATGCGGCCACCTGAAACATTCTACCTCAGTCCGCCTAAACCCTGTCCCATCGCACACCTCAGTCCGCCGCCCGTCCGCCCTTAGAATCCCCTTGCTTGCAACTAGGGGAGGCTCGTAGCGGCAGCCTTGCAGCCAACCAGCTCCGTCTGACCGTCTGCACCCTTGCAACGGGTGCACGTGCACTCACCAATTTCCCTTATGCAGCGCCCGCTCCTCCCACCCGCCCGCAGTGCCCCATGACCTTGGAGGGCAAGCTTCACAGTTCACAGCAAGGCCAGCGTGGAGCTGCGCAAGGTAGGGGCTTGGCAGCTGGGGCTGGGGCGGACTGGTGTACTGCCGTGTGGCGAATGAGTTCTGCCATAGCTAAGGATACAGCAGTACACCAGCTAGCCCTGCGGTGCCTGTGGTGATGTGGTCCTTGCCGCTCCCCAAGCAACGCGCGGGCTCAGGTACTGTCAAAGGCATAATTTGCATCCCCTCAAGAAGTCAAGATGACCTCACAGCACTCCCCATCGGTGACAGTATCCACCAAACTGTTGGGCAGCTTGGGCCACGTCACCCGGTCACCGCACCCCCGCCCACAGACACGCGCAGCCTCTTGACCTCCGCCTACACAAATGCTTCACGCGGTGGCATGCCACAGCACCAACGGGGGCGTGGCCGCGCTGGACAAGGACCCCATCACCGCGCCAGTCTAGGACGTGATGCAGTGATGCGGCCTTAGGCGAATGAGATGGAGGCTGCGCGTGGGTCTGGCGCCGACTGGTGCTCGTGATACCGTATTGGTTCAATTGACAAGGCCCCACTGCCCCAGTCCGCCAGCAGTGTTGAAGGATACGGCAAAGAATATTGACTGCCGTACTTGACTATCCGGAGACCGCTGACGGAATTCCAATTGTAGATGTGAAGGGCTCATCTCCCACATTATGATTTACGCCACCCTTGAGCTGCTTGTGTGTGCGGTGTGCGATGGAATAGGGCGAAGGGGAGGGGAGGGAGTCCCGAGAGTGAGAGAGTGGCACATCCCCAGATCCCCTGCCCGAACAGAAGCGTTCGTCAATCCTCCAGCTGAGTTGGTAATGAGCATGGCGACTGCTCACACTGAATGTTCGATTCTGGGTTATAAGGGGCGTGCATCGGGCACGTGCTTCAGTGCTATGTTGGATTGACGGAGGGGTTAGTGACCTAGGATGCAGCACGGGTAGGATGTGCATGGCCATTCTTGCAATCACAGCGGCGGCTTTCATTAACATATAATCAGCTGCCTCCAAGCTTAACACATGCAGTAGGAAGAGAGCAGATTAATAAGCGCAATTAGGGAGCAACACAACGCACCGAATCTACCGTATTGGAGAACACACCCGCATCTTCATCATTTTGTTTCCGCATGCCGCCACTAGCGTTCTGCTCCCCTCACGACGTCTTGGACTTTCTGTTTCCTTGCACGCTGCAAAAAATGCCCAAACTGTTGTCAAAGAAGAACACTCAATGCCTAACACCGTCCTCTGTTCACAAACTCACTCGCCGCAAGGCTGCCCCCACATCCGTGCACGCACCTGCCAGACACGCCCCACCTCCACTGCAAAACGAGCCACCCAGTGTCCATGCACCCGGAGCAACAGCCCATCATTAAGCTCCTGCTCTGTCCCGGAGCCGCCAGGCACACCACCTGCCATGCAACCAGGCCCCTGCTCCACCGAGAGCCGAAGCCGCTCTTAGCAGCAAGTGCTCTTCTTGGGCTGCTGCTGCTGGTTCTCTGACAGGACGATCCCGCCTTGCGGCGGCCGGGGCGCCGCCTCCGGCTTGGGTAGTTTCCGGGCAATCTCCTCGAACAGCTCGTTGACGTTGGCGGACGTCTTGGCCGACGTCTCCACGTAGAACAACCCGTTCTCCGCCGCGTACGCCTGCGCCTCCTCCACCGTCACCGCGCGCTGGCCCTCCAGGTCTGCCTTGTTGCCTGGATTGGGTTATGAGAGGGGCATACAGAATAACCTCAGTCCCCTGGCTTGAGAGTATGCCAGATACTGACGCCATTCACTGCGGCCACGCGACCGGCGCTATCACAGTGGTGGACCCCCCAAGCAGCAGTTCTGCGCGGGCCAGACCATCAGCCATACTGCATCTTGCACAGGTCGTCAACAAGGTCACGAAGCTCTATTGCCAGGGCCCAGTGCCTCACGGCACAGTCCCTAGTAGCGGCGTGAGCTGTGCGCCGTCGGCAAGAGGTGTATCATGCGCCGTCACCGCACGCACCTGCCAGCGCCATAATCATGTTGGGGTTGCCCTGCCGCTGCAGCTCACGCACCCACGACTTCGCGCGGGTGAACGAGTCTGGGCTCGTGATGTCGTACACGATGATGGCTGCCGCGGCACCCCTGTAAAAATTCAGCAGGGCGCCGCGCGGCGTGCGTATCACATGGGCACAGCGCTGTTGGGAGGCGACCGTGCAGCGGGGAGTAACCAGACTAGAGGGCCCCCAGCACCAACGCCCGGTCCCTGGCTCCTCCCGGCCCGCCAGCCAGGCTTACCTGTAGTACATTGGCGCGAGGCTGTGGTAGCGCTCCTGACCGGCCGTGTCCCTGCACACCGAAAAGATCCTCAACCGAAGCATTGGAAGGACCGGCCAAACCCTTATTACACGTCGCTGCTCCTGTAGGACATCACAGAGACCCTCACCATATTTCAAACTTCACGTTGAGCTCCGGCAGCGTCTTTGTGAGAAACGCAGCACCCACGGTCGAGGCCTGTGCGAGGAGTGAAGCTGCAGGTAAAATTACGCCCTCAGCCAACGCACGCCTTGGCCTGCGCGCTACAAATTCTTGCTGCAACGCGTACTTGATAGTCGAAGAACTGGCCCTTGACGTATCGAAGCACCAAGGAAGACTTCCCCGAGCCCATCTCGCCGAGCAAGACGAGCTTCGCAGTTTGCTGCTGCGCCAGCTCTGCGAGAGGCGCAGCCATTGTGTCGGTTTCGGCCTAGGTGATAGAAACTCGTTAGAAGTCCGTCTGCTGTCAGAGGCTTGTCTCAGGCGAGGTTCTGGCAGGTGTCCCCTTTGCCTGTGTAAATGAGTGAGTTGTCACAACTTAGATTCGCGCAGTTTGCAAACGCAGGTACCGCCGGGCGACGTTTGTCAGATGCCCGGGGCCAGCCAATGACACGCGCTCCATACCAATGTCGGGCCCTGAATAAATGTATCAACGAACGCCGCGGAAACACTCATGATAGAGCTGGTGTACTCGTGCCTTCAAATAACGTACAGGGCCCGACCCGGGGATGACGGGGGGCCAGGGCTGGGGCCCTGGGGTCAGCAGGCCCCGCCTTGGGTTGGGGTTACCGCGTGGTGTAGGCCGGCGATACACGCACGTGACGCAACCCAGTATCCTATTCCAGCGCGGCGCCGCACGCGATATCCCCTCATCTAGGCAAACAGCTTGCGCATCAGCATTACATTCCTGTTCACCCCGAGTACATATTCTGAGGACTTTAGCGGCAGGCGGACGGTACACATCACCAGGGGCCGTTGCTGCTTCCGTTGGGGCCCAACGTACGGCCGCCGCAGCCCGCTAACATATAAGAGAGGCCCCGACACACGACCCCAGATTACCAGCCTCTAAATGCCTAACAGGTAAACACGACTGGCGCGAGCACCCTCGCATAACGGTGCAATTGACACTTTTGAAAAGCCTGCCACAGCAAAGTCCTGAACTCCTGCCTGCGATTATCAACACGCCCATGACTGCGTCTCCACTCTCCGCCGTCCGATGACCCGAAACCCCAGGCGAGTTTCTTGAGCACCGTAAATACAATGCATATTAGTCTACCGAAATCCTTTGGGCTCAGCAGTTGCTGGTGTGAAGTGCCCATCGCGGTCACTCCCACGCAAGGGGTCCCTGCGGTGGCGGCGAGCCGACGACAATGGCTGACGTGATGATGTTCCTGTCTGTACGCTTCATCCGACCCAAACCAGATAGCCTACTGTCCTCGACGCCATCACATTGACCTAAGAACCAAGGAGGTAAGCAGTCTCCGGTGCTCACAATGCGTATTCAATGTCACACAAATGACTGTGTTCAGTTCCATCCGTCCATAGCCTGCATCGCCCATCCTGGCTCACGGAGTACTCCGACGGCCTTTCGCAGACGCGGCACGGCTTCAGCCAATATTAATTTAGATGTTAAGGCGGCTGGCATAGAGGTCGACCTGCTTGTCGCAGCTGAGCACCGGCTCCTGGCCGCTGCTGATGCTGCTGCCCAGCAACAGGCTGGCCAGAATGCCGGTGGCGCCGCTGGACACCATGCCGCCGTTCATGGCGCGCAGCGTCTGCATCATGTGCCCCAGTAGCACGCCGTATGTCTGCAACATTACAGTGCCGAGACAATTGTGGGGACTTCGTGTCACGTGACGCACGCAAGCTAAACAAACCTGACGGCAAGTAAGGAAAACGCACCTTGGCGCCGTACGGCTGCTCGACAACCCATCCAGCCCAGTCGCCCGCCCTGCAGCTCCCTGGCTCTAACCCCGCCGCACACACCTGCTGCACGCCATACTTCTCAATGGCCTCGATGAAGCTGAAGGTGGCGGCGCCCGTGTACGCCTTGCCGGACAGCTTATTGGTGTCCTGGAGTTGACATTTGAAGCGTGCACAAGGGCAGCGAGTCAGGAGCAACGAAGGCGAGCGCTGAGATACAGCAGGCAACACACAGCCAGCCCTGCCTGCGGATGTCCTGCTGCAGGACTCACCGCCGCCACTTGGCTGTCCTTGCAAGCGCCAAACTGAAACGCCGTGCCTGTCAGTGTCAGCAGTCATGTGAGTCCAGTGCCGGGCATTTCCAGTACCTCCAGACTTCCGCCAATAGCACACCCGGCCCCATTTCGTTGAGCCTGTGTGGCGCTGCAAACCCTGCGTGCCCATGCGGCACTCTATCCAGTCCCCACCCGGAGCTCACCTCCGCGCGTGCACTTGTCGTAGCGCGCCCGGCCCTTCCAGTACCAGCGGCCGCTGTGGTCGACCTTTGCGCGGTAGGGAAGGTCCAGCGCCGTGCCGGAGTGGCACGCGTCAATTACCGCGTGAAGCGTCACGTTGGGCATGAGCGGCTGGACCATCATGCGGTTCAGCTCGTCATCCTGCAAGAGGTGAGGCGGAGGTGAGGAAAGAAAAAGGATTTACACAGGTGGTAGATTGGGGGCCTGGCTTGGCTAGTGGGCAAGGCAGGATGCGTGAGCGGGTTAAGCAAGCCGTGGTCACAGAGCGAGCAGGACTGCCTACGGTACGGGCAGCGCTCCCATTTGAAGGAGCTGGATGTTTGTGCGCACGTCTTGCTTACCACAATCTGGCCCGCGCGCCGGAAGTCGGTGGGGCAGATGGTCTCGTCGTAGCCGTCCTCCTCGTCGCCGTTGCGGTCGTACTGCTGCGAGCCGTGGCCCGAGAAGTGGAAGAACAGCGAGTCACCGGGCTGCTGGTCCGTCATCAGCCACTGGATGCCCTGTCACGGCACGGCAGTATACGCATGTTAGCGCAGGTGATACTAGGTTGACATGTCCTACAGACAAGTTTAAGGTGTTCCTGCACGCGTATCGCGTTCGCCAGCGCGGCGATTCGTCAATGCGACACCATGCCACGCCGCTCACCCGGAAGATGTTGGCCTTGGTGCTAATGAAGTCGGGCTGGCGCGTGTCGTCACGCAGTATTAGGATCTGCTGCTCCGTGAAGCCGAAGCGGTTCATCAGGCAGAACTGCGGGAGGCGGGGACGGGCGAGAGCGGGTGGCGCGGCGCAAACGAGCCCGGTACGCAGAGCACCCGAGACTGCTGAGAACCACATCTGTTAAACCAACTGCAAGCCCTCCCGTGGAATAGGAACAGGGCCCCTGGTGTCACCAGGCCCTGGCCGAAGCCAACGCTCACCTTCCTTCACACGGCAATCCCGGTCGTACCTTAATGCAGTTCACATCGTTCAGGCAGCCGTTCAGCGCCTCACGGGTGCCGGGGTAGCCGCATCCCACCAGCAGCGCGCGCCGCCTCCGCCCACCGTTTGTGGGCGCCGGCGCGTAGGTGGTCGGCGGCATGTAGGCCGGGGCCGGCGCCGTGGCGGGACGCTGCTGCGGGTTCGCGGACGGCTGGCCGTACGTGTATGCCGACGGTTGTGCCTGGCCTGCAGGTGCGGGCGGGGGCGGGTAGCCTCCGCCGTAGGGTGATGCAGCGGGCGCAGGCGCGGGCGCGTTCGGCGTGCCGAAGGCAGGTGTCGCGGAAGCGCCAACAGTGGGATAGGCGGAGGTGGGTCGGGATGCTGGGGCTGAGCTGGGTGCCCCGGCGGAGTTGCTGGCGGTCACCGTCTCGGGCGGGGGCGGGGCGGCCAGAGAGGGGTAGGCGCTGGAGGAAGCTGAGGCCGCGGGGGCTGGAGCCGGGGTTGCGGCAGGCGGCGGTGCGCCATAGGCTGAAGTGGCTTGGGGAGCTGCAATGCACATGTCAACAATGGGTGGCAGGGTGTTTTACAGCGAGGCACAGACGGCTGCCTGGAGCTGTTGCGCGACCGGCGAGATGGGCACTGTTCCCCACCAAGTCTTACCTCCATATGGTGTCCCATAAGCAGGCTGTGCCCCATAGGCTGGAGCCGGGGGCGCTCCATATCCTCCATATGCCGGGGCCGGTGGCGCGCCATAGGCCGGCTGGGGCGCTCCGTAGGCTCCATACGCAGGCGCCGGAGGGGCTCCATATGGAGGTGCTGCACCGTATGGCGATGGCGCCGCGGGCGCTCCATATCCCGCTGGTGGCGCGCCGTAAGCGGGCGGGGGATAACCATACATTCCTGAGTTTACTTGCTGCGATCGAGCTTGCAGTGGCTCAAGGGACGCCTTATACAGCGAGGCGGGGTCAACGAGAAGCGCAGGTGTCGAGCAGGTATGGTCCTCTTTGTATCAGCTCTTATCAGTGTCAATTATATCCAATACTGCGTGAGGATGGGTTCGAGAACAGTATATGTATGCAAGTTTTTGCTCGCTGGTGGGGCTGGTTGTCAACCGACACGGCGACACCATCTGTGTTCGCCAGCTGCCCATCTGCCCGTGTTCCCGAGGTGAGCATTGTGCTTTTGCAGTATGCTTGTTGAACTTCTGAGCCACATGGCGTAATAGACAATCAGGAGGTCGACGTAATTTCCTGCGTGAATTTTGCTTCAGGCAATGGCGAGCTGGTTGAAAGCCGCAGAAGGGCTGCTGGAAGCAGTAGATAAGAGCGTGTCCAAGACTGTGGGAACGCTCGGGCTGACAGAAGGCGAGTGACAGGTGTTGCGCTCGATCCGTGGAGTTGGGCTTTTCCCGCTCGCGGGCCAAGTTTGCACATTGCGTACTGATGCTGTCCCCTGATGCGCCATTGTCTGGACCGCGGGCTTGTGTGCAGGCGAGGCGCCGGACACCACCTTCCAGGGCGAGTTCGCTGCGCCAGGTACTGGCGGTGCCCCCGCAGCAGCGCCACGCGCGCAGCCCTCTGCTGGCCAGGTACGCGGCCGCTCACACGGAGCGCTTTAAGTGGAAGCCACAGGGGGCAGGCGAAGAACGGCTTGCTTTGCTCAGCCAGACGGCACGTTGGGCAGAGCTGCCCACGCTGACTGGCGCGACGGCAGCCCGACCACACGCCGTTTGCCTTGCAGGCCACCGCGTACACGGCCTACCCCTACCAGCAGACCTCAACGACCACTAGCCATTCCCACCTTTTGGGCAGCGCTGCGCATCCTGGACTGGGGTCCGGCAGCGCTTACTCAGGCAGCACAGCTGCGGCTGCGGGCACGAGCGGTCGGGGTGCTGATGGCGGCTTCACGGTCAAGTCTGACGCACCCATTCCGTTCGGCAGTAAACCGCCTCTGCCGCCACCCAGCACCTACATAGCCGGCATCAGTCCTAGCAGCTCACAGGCTGCGCTGTCTGGAATGTTAGGAGGACCGCCGAGCACAGGCAGTGCCGGCGCTGCAGCACCAGCGGCAGCGGCACCAGCGCCCTACTCGGCACCGCCAGCACCACCTAGCGGCATCGGTGCTAGAGGGACAGAGCGTATCAGCGGTAGCGGTGCAGTAAGGCCGCCTGTTGGCGCATCAGCCTATGTACCGCACTTAGCTGCTCCTGCAACGACGGCCAGCGATGTCGTGCATTCATCTGCAGCCTCGCAGTCCATACACAAGCCGCATGCGGACCTCGATGCTGGTCATAGTCTTCCGGCTGGGACACACCACAGAAGCGGGTCCAGCGAAGCGAGCGCTACGGGCTCTGCGCTCACCAGTGTAGACACAGCGGCTGCAGCAACCACGCCACCGCCCGGAAGCTCAGGACTCGCACCCACAACCAGCGGTCATGCCACGTCAGCAGCACCTGCTGTTGCCGGTGGCCCCTCCATGCGCCGTGTGGGCAGCTCAGGCGCCGACGATGCGGCTGTGGGGCCAAGGCGAGGGAGCGGCTCCGGCGAGCCCGCGGCAGGCGCATCTGGTGTAGCCGCCGCGGTCACGCCGGGTGCCGCTGCAGCCATGGCGGCTGCAACGCTAGCTTCCGCCACAGCCGCTGTCACCAACTCGCTATCATTCTTCAACCTTGGCGGCGACGAGTCGGAAGCAGGTGCGGCTCCTGGCGTGTCGGGGGCGGCGCCTGGAGCCGCTGGTGGTGATGGCGGCGGTGGGCCTGCGGCGGGGCAGGTGCAGGCGTTGACTCGGACGGTGGAGCAGCTGAGGAAGCGGCTGGAGGCGTCGCGCCTGGAGAATGAGCAGCTGGAGGACATGCTGGCGCGCGCAGAGGCAAGTCTCTGTGTAAAGGTCTAACTTCCTATTCATTCGTTTCGTCACCTCGCCCTGACTAGTGAGGCGGGAGCCGTCCCGCTGGCCCCACAACCCACTTACGCATCTCCGCGCTTCCCTGCAGGTGAAGGCGCAGCAGGAGGCGGCGCTGGTAGCCTCCCTGCGTGAGGAGCTGTCGGGTCTGCAGCACTCACGCGCCAGCTCCGAGTCCACCCTGGCGGCGCAGCTGGCGGTGGCCAAGTCGGGCCTGGCGGACGTGAGCGGCAAGTACGAGGCCAGCCAGCGGCAGGTGCTGCTGCTGGAGGGCCAGCTGGCGGCGCTGGAGGAGAGCAGCCGGCGGCTCATGGAGCAGCACAACGACCGCGAGGGAGGCATGATGGACGGTGCGTGCGCGGCGTAACGGGTGGGGCAAGTGCCGGTGTGTGTGGCGGGGGGTGAGGAGACGGGATGAGGGGTGGTCGAAACAGTCTTCAAGGGGAGTTACAAAAACAGCATGCCCGGTGGCTGGAAAGTGTAGCTGGCAGCAGGTTGCAGGGGCGAGTACCGTATGGCTATGAAGCAGCCGCGTGTCACCTGGCCCGCCCCTCTTCACGCAACTGCAGCGCTGCGCGCTGAGCTGTCGTCCGCCGAGTCACGGCTGGCGGCGGAGCGCAAGGCGCACCAGGCCAGCCGAGTGGCAGCGGCCGCGCGTGAGTCGGACCTGGAGGCGCAGATCGCGGGCAGCACGGCGGCGCTGGGTGACCTCACCCGCAGCCTGGAGGACGCTAACCGCAAGGCCCGGGGTGAGTTGGGCTGTCTTCATGCGAGCAGCCCTGGTAAATGCCCCAAGCAACCGTGTGGAGCGTGCTTGTGGAGGCTGGAGCATGGTGAAGTGCTGAAGTCTGCGCACACGTGCTAGCAAATTTTTTGACCGGCCTTGACTCTTTACTTGAGCTGCCCAAGCCCTCTGGAGTGACCACCTTTGCGCGCGTGCTTGCATCCTACTGTGCAGCGCTGGAGGAGGAGGTGGTGGCTGCCACTCGCGGCCGCAACGACTTGGCTGCACAGGTGCAGTCCCTGCGTCGCCGACTGGCGGACGCGGGCGTCGAGGTGGAGGACGGCTTGGGCACGGACGGCGAGGGGCCGGTGATGCGTTCACCGGGGCTGGCTGCCAAGAGCGCGGCGGCCGCTGCGGCAGCGGCGGCTGAGATGGAGGTGCTGCGTGGTGAGCTGTCCCACCATAAGCGCGCGGCGGAGCTGGCGAAGCAGGCTGCTGAGGCGGGCCAGGCGCAGGTGGCGGCCATGACGGCGGAGCTGGAGGCGCTGAGGCACAGCATCGACCAGCGCAAGGTGCGAGGCCGCGGCGTGCGGCGGCGGGATGGGGAGTCCCTTTTAGCTTGCTCCTGGCCTGTTGATGCAAAACGCAGCGGAGTACGGTACGCTCATGTTGCAAGGCACGACAGTGCACGACAAGCCACAACATGCAATGAATGCGCGCGTGTGCGTGTATGGCATGCTACACAGGACACTGCCCAGCTGGAGGCGCAGCTGCGGGAGGTGTCGGACATGCTGTATCTCAAGCAGACGCAGCTGGAGCGGCTGGCAGCGGAGAAGGCGGCGCAGCAGCTCAAGACGGAGCGAGAGCTGGAGACCGTGCGCCAGGTGCGGCCACCAGCGCCGTGCCCGCTGGCTAGCATGGGCTGTGGGTGAAGAGCATGCATGGTTGGTCACACATCAGGGGCCGCTGCAAACAATCCAGTGCCTGCTCAATGCAGGAGCTGGCCAAATTGACTCGGGCCACGGTGGGCCAGGGCGGGGGTGGCGGTGGCGGCGGCGGTCTGCCCACCAGCTCGCTGGCGTCCGCGGGGGCGGCCCACGACGTCATCCCTATGGACGCACTGGGAGAGCCCTACCAGCGACTGGCTAGGAACAACAAGGTGCGTGGCCGCTCCGCCGCCTGACGGCTGCAGACTGGCGATCTAGCTCGGCTTGGACCGGGTTGGGTAAGCGGGACCACTGCCTGCTACCCACGCGTGCGCCTCAGCTTCTTCTCCCGTGGCCCTGGTGCCCCTTCTGCGGCCTCGCGCAGGTGGGCAAGGCCGTCAAGGCCGCCGCCAACTTCCTGGACTCCACCGCCTCCACCACCAGCTACGTGCTGCGGCAGTACCCGCTGGCACGACTGGGCGTGTTCGCCTACGTGGTGCTCATCCACCTGTACGTCTACCTGCTCATTGCGCGCATGCAGCGCATTGCCACGCACTGGGAGGCCAGCATCACCGCGGCGCCCCTGGACGGCTGAGAGCTGTTGTGGGTGCCCGGTGGGGTAAGGCAGTAGCCGGGGGATGTGAGGGAGGTGGTGAGTGAGTGAGTGGTGGGGTATGCGTGGCGAGGCTGGCGGTCGCGGTAGCAGGAAACAGAACGGGTTACTGGGTGGGAACAGGCGCTGTCGGTTAGTACGATCTGAGATTGCCTTCTCCGATGCGCAACGTAGTTCATGGTCGTTGGTGAGTAAAGAAACGGCTGCGGTTGAGAGGAAGAGCCTGACAAGGCAGGAATGGCTCTCCCTCTCAAGGCGAAAAGTGAGCTGCGCCCACGCCTCTTGATGCAATGTCTGAAGCAGAAGGTCTCGATACTACCTCATCTCCCGGAACATAGCCGGGTCGGTTTGTAAAGGCACCGCGCGCCATGTGTCCAGCCACGTCCAGCTCGCAAGCACACACACAGATTGCATTGGTTACAAGAGGGACCTGCTGACGCAGTTCACGAGCCACGCACAGCAGGCAACAAACCAAGCAGCATCGAAGCCACACACCGTGCCATGCTATGCTCGCCAGCAAAGACCGCAAACCAGACACCGACAGGTCTCAACCTGGGGTCCTGCGCGCCGGCACCGCTTCTTGGGCGGCGCCGCGCTCTCCTCGATTTGGCATTGCCTGGTTCCTCGGCTACGCACATGCACGCCGGCACTGCTGGGCACAGGCCCTGCACCGCCGCCAGGTCTCTGAGCCGCTGCCGCAGCTCCCAGGCCATGCTACAGTTCGCATGTGCTATCCTCGGTCCTCTCAGCTGAATCCATAAATGCGGCGTGCCCACTCGTGCAGCATACCGTTCGGTCGCATTCCTGTGCTGTTTAGTATGCAACCACTCAAGTAACCACACTCGCACCACCACACCGCAGCCTCCAGCAGCTATCCCCCGCCACACTCAGCGGGTGTTTCGTTTCTCCGCACCCCGGTGACACAGGTCTGCGCGCACTACCAGCCTACCAGCCCGGACGTCCCCGCCCTCAGCAGTCGCCTATCCATTCCTGCCGGCGCCTCAGCCCCCTCGCCAGGCCGCTACTTCCGGATGCGTGCCGGCAGCAGGTCGTCTCGCCGCCACAAGAGAAGCAGTATGGGCGCGGTGGGCCGGTTCAGCAGCCGCGTCTCGCTGGCAGTCCTGTGATAGGAGGCAGCGGGGCCGCACAATCACACCGCTATGCTTGTGCCGCGAAGCCCCAGGGCCGCTCCTCAACCTCCCCTAAGAGTCTTTGCGAATCCTGCTCTGCAAGGTGGTATTTTTCCCTGTCGCTCACCAGTAGCTGGGGCTGAGCTCCGACGTCAGCGCCTTCACCGCCTCGTACTCCTCCAAGCCGCCGGAGTGGCGGGTGTATGAAAGGATGGTGATCAGCCCACCCGGCATCACAACCTGCGATGCGTGGCAAAGTGGCGACAACGATGTTGGATGCCGTGCGCACCCCAGCCCGGCCGCCAATCAGCAGCGCATAAGCAGTAAAAGTGTACCCAAAACCAGCATGGGGCATGCAGCGAGGCAGCTGCGGACACAGGGCTTGCAATATGCTCATCATGCCATGCCGGGCTGGCCAGGATAGCAGCGGCCGTTGCAAGGCTTGCAACTCGCTCCTATACGGTACATACAGAGTATGCGCTTGCAAGAGCCAATACACCGCTCCTCCGCAGCGTACCCTAATGCACACCACGCGCACCCACCTCTAGCGCTGCCTCCACCGCCTCCACGGTAGTGTTGGTGGAGGTGGTGGTGACCAGCTTGTCGGGGGCGCCCGGCAGGTAGCCTAGGTTGAACGCCACCACACGCGCTCGCCCGCTGCCCGCCAGCTCCTGCAGCCGGCTGTGGCAGGCGGTGTGCAGCGACAGGCGCGGCCGGACCTCCGCGGACAGGTGCGACTCGAGCCGCTCCCGCGTGGAAGCGGTGGCTGCTTCCTGCAGCCGTTCAGGCGGGGCTGCAATGTGAGCCGTGGCTTGGCCGCGCTAAGCGGATGAGGCACATCAGCACATGTCTGTCTGGTGGCGGGGGACTGGCGGCTCAGCAGTGCACACGCCTGCATGCAGCGTACAGACTGCACAACTCCCAGTATATACACCTGGATATCAAAACCTATCACGTGGCCAGTTGGTCCCACAGCTTGTGCCAGGAACAGCGTGTCATGTCCGTTCCCCATGGTTGCGTCAACGGCGGTGTCGCCGGGCCGCAAGGCCTGCATAGCAGCGGCGTCCCAGTCCGTTAAGCCGCCTCTGTTCTTGTGTACCGGACACACATCAAGAACCGTGGACACCACAGCTTAACATGCGAGTGTTATGCGTGCGGCGTGAACTCCTGGGCCGAAGTATGTCCCAATCGCGCTCTCACAGTGCCTGCACAATACCGCTGAGGCTCACCAGCCGTACGTCTGCGCCCTGGCGGCGCTGGCGCCGTTGCACTATTCCACACGGCTGTTGCAGCTGTCATGTATCCTACCTGGGCCCATGCAGCTTGAGCAGCTGTGATAAGGCGCGAACCCGTGGATAGCACGTCAACTAGTCCCAGTGGCGAGTCCGGGGACGTGGCAGGCGCTTCTCCAGGTGCCAACGCGACCGCCTGCACCTGTGCTGTGGCAGACGCCGCGCATACTCTCGTTCGTTGTGCGCTGCCATGGCATCGCAGTCCTACTAGCTGTAGTGCAGGCCGAACAGTTGTTTGCGAAGGGTCGACGGAGAGCGTGCGATACTGCGTGCGATAGACGGGCAGCTGTGGGGCCAGCCGCGGCGATGCCCTTAAAACCAAAGGTCGTAGACCTGTCATCACTGCTGCAATCTGCTTTGATTGATGTTACAAGTTCATGCTCGTAGATTGGTCCAAACGAGCCAGGAAGCTCATGGACCGCCAAAACTAGTCTCAAAAGGATTATTCAAAAAGCAAAACAGTTCATGCAATAATATATCTAAATTGGTCGTGCCGTAAGGTCGTTACGTCGCAGCCTTATCGCGTGAATGACACGCGCTAAACCCCTCTGGTCACCACTGGCCATCGCGTCCATCATAGTCGCGGGAATCACCTCCCACAGCGTGCTTCTGATATCATCGTACGCCTTGCACTCAAGCAGCACATGCCTCTCATCCTCTACATGCTCCTCCCCATCAGCGTGGCAAAGCGGACATACTCTCTGTGCTCTCTCCCTGTGCGCACCCTGCGCACCGCGTGGGTTGTTAGCCTCAATCATCCACACGCCCATCCTGAATCTCATCATGGAGACATGCCATGCTCGAGGAATGTAGATTTGCGTGTGCCGTGTTTCCCCCATCCAATGCTTGTAACGACATATCTTCACGCCAGGCTTGACCCCTGCTTGCGTCACAAAATCCCGTGGATTAACCTCTAACCTGTTGCTAGCCCAGTCCTCCTCAAACTTCTCGCGTACCTTCCCCATGAGGGAGGCAACATCCAGTTCTTGCGTAGTAATGCGTAATCTGCTTTGCGACAACGCTAACTCATGCAAGATTGAAATTGAATCCACGCGGTGGTGCCTGGTTTTGCGCTGTGCGTCGTGAGGAGACAGGTCAGTGTAGTATTTACTAAACGTAACTAGTATTTATCGAGTGTTGCTTTTAGAAGCGAACTGGTTTCTTCAGCTTCCCAGCTGCACCGCGATATTTCATTCGGCTTGTGCTCACTTCCGGGGCTAGTTCACTCTTGTAAACATCTTGGTGATACATCTGAAGTACTTTGCAAAGGCGAGGAGGACATAAGTTAGCACAAAAGCCCGCACAAGCGAACGTGCCGGTCCTCAACAACTTGTGCTTGGGGCTGCGATAGTTGACAGTCATTCTGAGCACAGATAATTTCCTACAATGCGCGGGACAAGCTTGTAGCGCTGGGAAGCCTGCAGGGGACCCGCCTTGCCGACGGCACGGAGTGTACAAACATGGCGGGACGGTTCCAGGAGCAAGCGGAGTACGGCGTAGCCGAACTGTATGCGGCCACAGGCGGCTTTCACAAGCTGTGCTTGATTGGGGAAGGAGGTGGGTTGGCCTTGCAGAGTACAGGGCCAGCCGCAGTGCTGGTTGTGCACAGGGGCGGGGAGTCCATTTTTGGTACTGGATCCCATGCACTGGCGCAACAGCGTTGATTGACCGTCACCTTGCAATGTGCAGGCTTCGGCAAGGTTTACCGAGCGATGATCAACTATACCCCGGTCGCCATCAAGGTGCGACGCCCGCACCCTTTTAACCTGCCCTGGACCTTCCCGGCCGCCCCTTGCCAACACCAGCACCCAGACACCCTGCTCTATCCCCTCACAATCCACTTACACAAACCCATATCCACCACACACGCCGCCAAAGCCTGACGCCATGAAGCCATGGACCCGTGTGTGCATTGTGCAGGTGCTGGACAAGCAGGGGCTGCAGGGTATGGCGGAGTTCCTGAACGAGGTGCGCCTGGCCCGCAGCATCCAGCACCCGCACGTGGTGCGCCTGCTGGGCTTCACGGGGGACGCCGCCAAGGGCGCCAGCCGCGGCAGCGAAGGCAACGGCACGCAGTGCCTTGTGTATGAGCTGCTCACCAACGGCAACCTGGAGGACCGCCTGCTGCGGAGGGTGCGTGCGCGTGTGTGGTCCCAGCGGGGGTGCTTGCGTAACGAGGTGCGATGGCTGCAGTTTCGGTGCAAAGGTGTTGCATCTCGCTGTTGCTGTCCTTGTCCAGCCGTGCGCATCCTGACCGGTACGGACCCGTGGTTGTTGGACTTGATGATGCAGATGGCGTCCACACCGCCGCTGCTGTGGCCCACCCGCGTCAAGGTGGCAGCACAGGTGAGCTGGGTGCAGAGAGCTGGGTGAGCGTCAGTGGCACACGCAGCTCGTGTGCACGAGCTGGCTTGCCGACACCCGAGTCATAAACCTGGTGCCACTCTTGTTGTCCGTCCTGTCTTGCATGGACGGCTTCTCCCCGGTTCTGAGTCCCGGTTGAGGTCTCCGACTTACCCCTTCCCCCTCCCCCGACCCAGATCGCGGACGCTCTGCAGTACCTGCACAGCCTGGGCATCGTGCACCGCGATATCAAGCCCGCCAACATGTTCTTGGACTGTAACATGGACGCTAAGCTCGGTGACATCGGCCTCGCGTCACTGGACGGCTGGCGCGCGGGTGAGTGGGCCGTGAACGGGCGGCGAGCGGCGTGGCACTGACGGCGGGTGGTGTGGGTTGAAACGAAAGCTGCACAACAGACCGATGAGAGCCAAACAGCACGCGCACGGTTCAGGTGAGCACCCCTCCCTTGAAAAGTTTGGTACTGCTTGTGGTCTATCCACCTGACCTGCTCGCAGGCGCCAGCCGCGCCGCTGATGAGAACGCGGTGGGCACGTGGGCCTACCTGGCGCCCGAGTACAAGACCGAGGGCCGCAGCAGCCCGTCCACTGACGCCTGGGCGCTAGGGCTGTGCCTGCTGCAGCTGGTGCTGGGGAGAGACCCCAAGGACATTATTCGTGCTGTGCAGCAGGCACTGGAGGAGTGCAAGCTCCCGCAGGTAGGCAGGGGCTGGCGTGCGGTCAGAAGGGGGAAGCGGAGGAGAGGAGTAGGTTGACGAGGAGGAAGTGAAGGAGGCTATTACGGTACTCATGCTGCCCGTGTATTCACAGTCTGTTTCTGCTGCTTCTTTGTGCAGGTTGTGGACGCCAGTGCGGGCGCCTGGGACATGAAGGTGGCTGAGCGTATGCTGAAGCTGGGGCTGTGGTGCTGCATGCACGAC
This sequence comes from Chlamydomonas reinhardtii, assembly GCF_000002595.2. Classification (NCBI taxonomy): domain Eukaryota; kingdom Viridiplantae; phylum Chlorophyta; class Chlorophyceae; order Chlamydomonadales; family Chlamydomonadaceae; genus Chlamydomonas; species Chlamydomonas reinhardtii. Next base: position 4,061,925 of record NC_057015.1, read on the forward strand.
GCCAGACAACGGCCGGCAGTCGCCACAGTGCACCAGGAGCTGGCCCGGCTGGCGGGCACGCTGCAGAGCCAGGGGTTACTGGAGTGATTGAGGACAGCGGGAATCGTCATCATCCTTGCTAGGTGCTGAAAGCAGGCAGGGATATGGAGGAGGTGCAGCGCGTGATCTTCTGCTAGGTGTTGACTGCGCGCGGGCTGATCAAGCCATAGGACTGATAGAAGCCCTTTAGCGCATATATTGCGTGATGCAACAAGGCGGATAATGTCTACAAAGGAAGGGGCAGTATGAACTATCCCAGGTAGTGAAATCGATTGGTGACACCGGCACTGGACGGCTGGTGCGCGGGTGAGCGGGCCGTGAGCGGCATGGCGGGATAGTACTGAATGCCGTGTGGTGAGCAACGGACGATGGGCGCCCGTGCGGGGCAACGGGCCTTGGTGCTTGCTGCATCAAGGTAAGAATGAGAAAAGGATGAGACGGCGGCCAACAATTAGTTGCTCTGCTTATTGCGGCCGTGGCGAGGGGGGAGAGGCCCGCAAGTTGGGGAGCGGGGCGGCATACCTTGGCCCCCTCAACATCTCAGCCATCGGCCAGCTGATAGCCTGGTATGCAATCGTATCAGAACAAGGACGCCTCCGTGTGAAGCAAACAATGCAAAGCTGATTGCCACTGCATGGCGTAAAAGCGGTTGTTAGCACAGCACCCCTCTCTTACACTATGCATGTGTTCGAGCATAACCTTGTGTATATGTATAACCAAACTGAGCCCCCAACAATGGCCTTGTTGGCTACGACGTGACCAACGGGTCCGCCAGCGCTCTGCGTCGCTGATAGGCTCTACCGTAAGGCCCTGGCTATGGGGCTGGCTCGCTGGATGTCCCACACTCTCGTCCGTTAGGGTCAGCAGGCGCTTGGAAGCGCGGCCAGCCCGGGCCATCACTCGCTTGGCCACTGTGGCTCTCTTAGCTTCCGTGTCTGTGTGTCTTTAGTTCCAGCTTCATTCAGCATGGACCTGCTGCTGAGCGCGGTGGACGTGGTTCGGCGCGACCCCGAGGACCTTCAAGGATGCGAGACGCTAATAGTTGCCAACTACCAGCGCAACAACTGGCTGAAGGTCGGAGCAGCGCTGATTATCATCCATGATACACAGCTCTTCAAGAAATCGGGGGCGGACTCGTTCTCGCATTACATCTCGAAAAAGTCCATTTTTGGCTTCGGTAAGAGTGGTCACGGCGATTCTGTAGTGATTTGTTGGCCATGAAAATGCTTTGGTGCTTTGGCAAAGCGAGGACCTCAGGGGCTTGCTTTCGGTCCACTGTGCACGCAGGCCCGCGCCAAGCGCTCCGCTTGCTGGCGGCCACCAAACTGGCCAAAATCTTTCCTCCCACGATCGCCCTGCCAACGAGCGAGCGCCAGGCGAGGCGCCGGGGCGGGGGCAGCATCATGGCGAAGGGTCCATGGGTCTATGGCGCCTGTCCCCGCTGCAAAGGAGCTTACAGTAATCGTCCTGAGGGCTTGCGGTCGTGTCGACTTGTGCAACTTCACCGCCCAGTCGCTCAGCGAATCCTGTCGGCTCACCCCACGCCCTCAGGTCCGTGCGCTGGTGGGACTGGAGCCTCGCAAGGCCATCAAGACCTGGGTGAAGGCCAACTTGATAGCGCAGGAGACGGGCGTTCCGCTCACGCACCGCCTGGTGGAGTCGGTGCTGAGCAAGGACCTGCCCGAGTCCTACCGCGCCGCCTGCGCCGACTGGCAGGACTACGTGCACCACGACAGCGAGTACTATCGCTCGCCCCACCACATCGTGGCGGCAGTGAAGCGTCTGTTCAACGGCACCATAGACCTGGACCCGTGCAGCGACGAGCTGGCGCAGGTGGGGGCCAAGGGTGTGCGGAGGCCGGGCAGGCATGGTCGTTCGGGACCCGCAACTGCCCTCTGACTGGCTGGCTGTCCGGGTGCGGCACGGGGCGCTACTGGATGTGGCAGAGCACGGTGACAGTATACACACCTCTCACGATCCCATGTGTTTGTGTTGCAGGTGGGCGTTCAGGCCGCCCGCTTCTACTCGGCGGAGGACGACGGCCTGCAGCCCAGCAACGCATGGACGGGCCGCGTGTACGTGTTCCCGCCCGTGGGCATGCACGGCAACAACATGCTGCAGGTGGGAGGCGCGCGGCGGCTGGCATTGCGGCGATATCCGTGGCTGTAGATAGGGCGGGCCTGCGCGCCTGTTGGCCGCATGCTTAACTTGTAACTCCAGGGCCTGTAGCACGCTCACATACAGTATCTCCTGCCCCAACATGCGTGTTGCTTTCCGCTGTCGCTGTCTTGTGCCGCCTCGTCTGCAGGGCCTGTTCCTGGAGCGCGCCATCGCCGAGCACAGGGCGGGCCGCGTGAGCGAGGTGGTGCTGCTGCTGAATGTGGCCATCGGCCAGAAGTGGTTTACCAAGGTGTTTGACTACGCGCACTGCTTCCTCGCCGACAAACCGCTGAAGCCGCAAACCGCGCCGCCGCCAGGCTGGGGCGTGCCGCGGCCAGAGAGCGCAGCCGCGCTGGTGGCGGTGGCCGCGGCTGCAGCGCTCCTGGGCCCTGGGCCAGCCGATGCATCAGAGCTGTCGCTGGAGCACTCAGGTGCCCGCAGCGGCAGCGGAGGCGGCAACGGGAATAGGGGAGGCACATCGGGGACCAGCAGCAAGGCACGCCGGTCCGGGGGTGGCGGCGCGCGGCGGCGGCAGCAACGACGGCGCAGCGCTGATGAGGACATCGAGGAGACCGAGGAGGAGGAGGATCTGGAGCTGGAAGAGGAAGTGGAGGAGGAGCTGCAGGTACCAGCACCGGCAGCGGGGCGCAAGCGCAGTCTGCACGCGGTGGTACTTCCCGGCTCCGCAGGCGAGCCGCCTGCGGGGCGGCCCCGGCGCAGCAAGGCGGCGGAGGCAGTGAAGGCCGCCGCAGCAGCGGCCGCAGCGGCTGAAGACGACGTCGTAGAAATGGAGTCGCTGCAACCGCTGTCTTCGCTCAACGGCGCACAGGAGGGTGCGGCGGCAAAGTCGGGCGGGTCGCAGGTTGTGCCTGCGGAACGTGCCGCCGCCAGGAAGGCCGCGGCGGAGAAGCGGGCGGCGACCAAGGCTGCCAAGGGGGCGGCGGCCAAGGCCGCCGCGGCGGCGGCAGCTGAGGAAGCCGAGGTGATGCGGCATCAGATGCTCCTGGCGCATCACGCCGCTGCGGCGGCGGGCATGGTGGACCCTATGGCGGCGGCGGCCGCGGCCATGGGGCTCAACCCGCTGACGCTCAAGCCAGATCCCAACGTGTATGGGCTGCTGCCGCCGCTGGACCCCAGCCTCCTGCCGTCGCTGCCTCCGGGGCATTCCGGCCCCGTGGACCCTGCCTTGCTGGCGGCCCAGCTGGCGGCCGCGGCAGGCATGCAGCAAGCGGGCCAGCCGCCGTACGGTACGGCGATGTCGGTGCAGCATCTGGCGCTGCTTGGGACGCCGCTGCATGCACAGCAGCAGCTCCCACTCGCCGGGGCGTCGCCGGGCCTGCCGCCTGGGCTGCTGGCGCAGCCGCCGCCGCACCATCCACAGCTGCTGGGGCCAGGGCCGCCGCGGCCGTTGCTTCCACAGCCCGCCCAGTTGCAGCCACAGCAACAACAGCCGCAGGAGGCGCCGGAACGGTCGCAGCAACCGCAGCCGCCACCAACGCAGCCGCAACAGCAACACCAAGCGCTCCAAGGGCCTGCGCAGTCAGGACACATGCCAGGGCGTGGATTGTTGCCGGGCATGCCAGGCGCTGCTCCTGGCGTGGGCGGCCCGCCACTCGGCATGCCTAACAACAACCCGCACGCAGTTGTTATTGGCATGCCCGGGCTAGGCACGCTGGGTATGCCGGGGGCACACAGCGGCGGCACGCAGCAGTCTAGCCAGATACCAGGCATGCCGGGCGGCCCGCCGCTGCTGCCGCCGCAGCCGCCACCGGGCATGCCTGGTGCGCCTCCGCTAAACGCGCCGCACGCAACTCTGGGCCAGCCGCTGGGGTCAGCGACGGCGCTGAGCGCACAAGGCCAGCCGCAGCAGCTGCCACCACTGCAACCGCCGCCGTCCGGGATGCCGGGGCTGCCGCCGCCTGGCGGGCAGGGGGTGGTGGATATGCTGGCGGCTGGCAGCTTCCCTAGCGCGCAGCCCCTAGGCGTGCTGGGTATGCCGGGGGTGTCGGGTGTATCGGGCATGCGGGGGGAACCCGCCAAGCAGCAGCAGCAACAGCAGCAACAACAACAACACCAGCAACAACACCAGCAGCACTCCCAAGGACTTTCGGGGCTGCAGCCGCCTCCAGGGTTGCAGATGCCGCAAGGGCTTCAGCACCTTTCGGCGCCACAGCCGCTGCAAATGCAGATGCAGGCACCGTTGCAGTCGTCGTCGCAGCTGCAACTGCCGCCGCCGTTTCAGTTCCCGGAACAGCCACAACAGCAACACGGAGCGCAGCAGCAGCAACAGCACGGAGTACAGCAAGGCTTACAGGCCCCGACGGCTTTGCACGCGGCCACAGCAGCAGCTGCGCAGCCTGTACCCGACGCGTGTGTGGTGCCGACCCCTGACCAATTTGCGGCGATGGCAGCTGCAGCAACGGCGGCGGTTGCGCAACAGCAGCAGGCGCAGCAGCAGATGCAGATGCAGGCGCAGCAGCAGGCGCAACAGCAGATGCAGATGCAACAGCAATTCCAGCAGGTCTTCCAGCAGCAGCTAATGCACCAGATCCAGCAGATGCAGCAACAACAACTGCAACAGCAACAACAGCAGGCGCTGCTGCTGCAGCAGAACCATACCATCCAAACCGACCAGCCGCAGCAGGTGCAGCCCCCACAGTCGCTGCAGCAGATCCAAGCACCGCCGCTGCTCCAGCCGCTACAGCCTCTGCAGGCGCATCAGCTGCCGCACCAGCTGCTACAGCCTGTGCAATTGCTCCAACCGCTGCAAGAGCTGCCGCCGCAGGTGCATCAGCCGCAGATGGTGCCGGATGCGGTTCAGCAGCCCCACGGCGCCCTCCAAGCGCCTACGCACCCATACGTGTCGCAGCCCCCGGCGTCAGACCACGCCGCAACGGCCAGCGCTGCTGAAAAAGCCGTGCCTGATGCGCCGCCACAGCAGCCGGCGACGGCTTGTGCTCCTCCGGCCTCTGTGGGTGGCACGGCGCCGGCGAGCGCCGCAGCGGGGCAACCTGCGCCGCTAAACGCCAGCGCGCCAGCGGCAACAGCGGGGCCCTCGGCCTCGGCAGAGGCCGTGCAGAGCATGCAGGTTGCTGCGGAGGCACTGGAGGTGTCGGATTGGCTGGCTGTGGACGTCACGCAGCTGGCGGCGGGAGCTGACGGCGGCGCGCACTCTGCTGGGGCCACGGTGGTGCCGCAGGAGCCAGAGCAGCAGCAGCAGCAGCCAGGCAACGTTGCGTCCATGGCAGGCGGCCCGCAACCGCAAATTCTCCCGGACGCCCCGCCGGTGCAGCAGCTGGCCGCGCAAGCGGACGTGCCAATGCCGCAGCCCGAGGTCATCGCACCTGCAACCGACGCGCTCGCGCCCGACGGCGCCACGGCCGTTGCTGGGAACGGATACGCTGCTGCGGCGGACACCACGGAGCAGGCGTCTGCCTCCACACCGGAGTGGCAGGCCGCCGTCGCAAGCCTGCAGCTGGTGCCACAAGCACTGGCACCGGCACTGGCGCCGGAGGCGGCCCCGTTTGCAGCCCTGCTAGGACCGCCGCAGCCAGCGGCCAACGGTGACCCAATGGACGTCAGCCACATGGCTTTGGTGGCGCCAGCAGTAGTGAAGGCGGAGGCGGGGGCCGAACCCGGCGCAGCAGACGTCACCATGGAGGCGAGCAGGGTGGAGGCGGGCGGACACGCGGCACACGCTGAGCCTGTGGCAGGTCCGGCGGCTGGCAACGGTCACGCGGCAGCAGGCGCAAGCGACGGCATGGGCGCGGTTGTGGCGACTGCCGGCGCGGAAGTGCAGGTGGCGGTTGCGAACGGCAATGGCCATGCGCCGGACGCGGCTGCAGCTGCTGCCAACGCTGGCGTGGCGTTCGCGGCCGGCGCGGCGCCTGCTGCTAGGCCTGCGGCCAACGGCGCCGCCGGTGTTGCGGTGGCGGTGAAGCAGGAAGGCGGGGGTACCACGGCTGCGGGCGCCTCGGCAAGCCAAGCCGCCGTACCTTCGATCTTGGGGGAAGCCGTCTGTGATAAGCAGGCAATGTCAGCGCACAGCGGCGGCGCCTCCCGCCCTGCCGGTGGCTCCGCACGCGACCCCCGCCAGTTGGCCACTCAGGCTGCGACAGAGGCGGCGCCACTGGATGCTGCGGGGCCCAACACCGGTGAGGACGGGGCCGGCGCGGCAGGTGGCAGCGGCTCGAGCGGGCAGGCCGATCCCGAGGCGGTGAACCCGCGCGGCACCGTCGTGGTGTACATAGGCGACAATACAAAGCGCTTCTGCCAGATTTTCTCGGAGCTGGGTTACATTCCCGGCTACAACGCATGGGCGATGTAGGCAGGTGATCGAAGCCTTGGGCAGGGGGCTCTCGCAGGGCAGGCGAGCCGCTCCGCCCGGCTTTGGCAGACACTAACTGAACTAGGCAGGTTTGACATGCGGGACTTGCGCGCGTCTTGACGTGTACAATGTGCAATTGCTGGGGTGCCCAGCATTATGTAGTCGCTGCACAGTGATCAAATGGTAATCACCAGGTGAATGCGCGTTGGATATGCGCTCCGCGGCCGTGTATGCGTGATAAGTAGAGCCCTTCCGGGTCTGATGTCGTTTCTTGTGCAATGAACTTTTGGGTTCCCTGGTATGGCCGTACTGCCAGCAGCGGCGTTGCGTCAGCGGGACGGGGCGGCTCGAGTTGGGACTGCAGCTCCGGCGGCACGCGCGCCATATCCGTAATGCGCAGGATGGGGCGCAGGACGGACCGCTTGTACTGTATAGTGCAGCGACGTGCGAGGCGTGGCCCGAGCGCACCAGCCGGCTTGGAAGCCACCAGCTGGCTCACACCCTCTAAACATCTACACCGCTCTCACACACCCGTGCTAGATACCTACGCCTCCCTGCCGGTTTCCGCCCACCGAGCCGTTGCAGCAGCCCTATCCGCTATCTAAGTATGCTTTCAAAACTGTGGCGCAATTCTGTGCGTTTGCGCTACAGCGCGATTCAGGCGAATCTAAGCAACATTATGGATTGCTTCCTGTATACCGGTACGTGATCTTCTTCCCAGGCCGTGAGAGCGAGTGCAACGTGTGAACGAAGCCAGTAACCAGGGGGGGGGGTACGAACTAAACCTCCAGACCCCATGTCCCAAAACCTCCCGACCCCCCCTCCGGACCGACCGACCGACCCCACCACCGTGCAACACCTCAAAACCCCCCTCAAAACCCTTTGGTTTTTAGCCAGGTCGGTGTCAATCGACTGCTCTCGGCGAGCTCTACAATTGTATACCTTCGGTTCAGCTGGAGGCACAACTTGACTGGCAGCCATGCCACACATGTCCATGTGTCCATGGCCGACCACCGACCCTTCTGTCAGACTACCGGGGCGTGCGCTTAAGCTTACAATTGCGCTGTACATATGATGTTTGAGATTGTGCGACGGAAGAGATCGGTGGACTTTCTCCCGGGATCATGTGAAGAATCCCGGGATTCATGTCACGCTCGATGGCCGGCGGCAGCCTTGTCGCCATGACCCACACCAAGCCTTGGCCGTTACAAGTTAGCATCAGTTCGCATAGTCTCCATGACACCAGTGAGAGACGCTCGAGTGGGGCTCTACGCTACTACGATGCCAATGTGGACAGACATGCAGCCGCTTTCCTGAGGCCAAACGTAATGCAAATGCTTTAGTATGTGCACGCTAATGTGTGCTAGTGCTTGTGCTATTGGGCGGAGCGTTTAGAGGGGCGTTTAGGGCGCGGAGACGAAATCTGGCAGTCCCACCCACATCCGCGTGACGAAACCTTGGGGACCCCCAACCCCAACGACCGACCCTGAACTTTGAGGGCCCATAACTTTGTAACATCCGCATCCATAACTTTGCAATTACTACCCTGATTGAAACTCTGAAAGTGGACTTGGAGTCCTCTCGTCAAGCTCTTTCGTTTGAGAACATGGGGCCTTTCCCATTCGAGACTACCCCCCCCCCCCTGCTCTGTCAGGCCGTGAGAGCGAGTGCAACGTATGAATGAGCCCAGTAACTACGCTTCACTGGCAGGCGCAAGAACGTGCAGAGCAATAACTTACAGGCAATGTACCCGCTACAGTGCCCTCCACGGGTGCAACATGCCCCCACGGTATTAGGGCCATTCGTGGCTCTTGCCAACGCCGCGTCCCCACACGGTGAAGCAATGTGTTGAGTTTGCGCTTAGAACAGACGACCACTCAGGACGGTGTATTGGGGCTAGCGCTTAGACAGGATCAACCCATCACATCAACGGACCTCGGCTGGACGGCTGGGGAGTGGGGAGGGCAGGCTCAACCTGTCCTCCATACTCTGCACACACACGCTGCAGCAGCACACACTCCCAATCACTCGCTATCATTTTGCCCGATTGCAGGTCCCTAGCAGTGTTCCGCATCTGTACCAGCTACATATACTGGATTGTCCGATAGTTTCGCACGGCATGTCAATACTAGCCGCATTGTCAAGTCCAATTTGGGAACTTATTGTGGCCGCTCTGCTCCTCTCCACGTGACCACACACGCCAACCTCCTTACGGGACTTTGCCAACCTGTGGGAGGAAGGCCTGACGGCGCGTAAGTCCCTACTCTAAGGGTAGCCCCAGCTCGTCATCAAGTCCTTTTACGGCGTTCCTGCTACACAACCTGCCTTACCACTGTCCCATCGCACACCAACTAACCTCCTTATCGCAACGCAAGTCCGTCTCAGCGCTCCCCCACAGCCATTTACTGCAAGGCGTCGCATGACCGACACCTCAAACACACCTGATTGAACAGGCTGGTTGCACGCAACGAGCGCCTCGCCCAGACACCGCGACCCGGAGTTGGGAGGCAGCAGCGGGCCAGGGGAACCTCCAGCAACTAAGTCAACTTCAACCAGCCGCTCCCGCGCCGCCCTCCTGCCGGCAGAAGACCGCCGGCCGGTCGCGGCCCAGGAGCTGCAGGATTAACAGCAGCCGCACGTTGCGGGCCGCGTTCTCGTCACGGTCCTGCGGGTGCCAGCAGCAGCGGGGGCGGGGACCAAGTGTGTCGCGCGTCGCCCACCAAAAATCCTGCCCCCGCCCCAATTCCTGCCCCCGCCCACGTTCCAGCCGTCATCCCATGTCACTCCCACTCACCCACGTCGTGTGACAGTCATTGCAGACCCGGACATCGAAGCCCGCGCCGCCCTGCGGCAGCTCCTTGATTGCGGCGCAGGCTGCGGCGCCCGAACTTCGCACACATCTGGAAAGGGCAGGTCATGGGCGAGGTCAGGGACGGCGTGTACTGTGCCCTCACCATGCTCGTGCGGAACTCGTTGATCATGATGACGTGGCGCGCGAACCGCTCACGCAGCAGCCGCACGAACCCCCTGCGTGGCGGCTGATCCGCCCAGCTGACCGTGCCGTGGTAGCCCGCGCTGCCGCCACCCCAGTCCAGCACGCTTTTCTGCTGCGTCACCCCCGGCTCTCCGCCCATCAGGCGCACGGCCTCGCGGCACAACACCCGCTGCGTCCAGCAGTAGACCTGCAGGCGCTTCTGCCGCCAGGCGGGGGCGGCGTACAGCGCGCTAGCAGGTCCACAAAGCCGAGCTCGCGCACAGGTGGCTGCACTGCCGCCTCACCGCTGCACGTTTTCCTTGTGCTCTTTAACACAGGTGGCTGCACTGCCGCCTCACCCTGCCGCCTCACCCTGGACCCCGGCACCGCAGCTGTACTTGTATTCAAGGCGACCGAGGACGATCTGCCTATCCACCGCCCGGGCGGTTGGCAGGCTGGACTGCCAGGCGCACAGCGCAGGGTCCGCCTTCAAACGCAGCCTGCGTCTGCTGGTGTCGGGACTGTGCACCATAGCGGTCGCGTTGTCCCGCCCGCCCTCTGCCTGCCGCGTTCCGCCGCCCGCACCGCCACAGCGGCGGCGGCGGCTGCGGAGGCTGCGGCGGTGCGGGCGGCGGAACGCGGCAGGCAGAGGGCGGGCGGGACAACGCGACCGCTATGGTGCACAGTCCCGACAACAGCAGACGCGGGCTGCGGCCGCCAAGCAGCGCCACAAGCGCCGCGCGTTTACGCACTGCTCGGGGGCGGAGCACCGCACGAACTGCGGCTACAACTAACCAGCACAGCTGTGGCGTCTAAAGGCGGACACTGCGCTGTGCGCCTGGCAGTCCAGCCTGCCAACCGCCCGGACGGTGGATAGGCAGATCGTCCTCGGTCGCCTCGACTACAAGTACAGCTGCGGTGCTGGGGCCGGCGGGCAGGGCAAGGCGGCAGTGCAGCCAAGCGTCCGAGGATGGCTAACCTTAATGCACCTGCGACTGCGCGGCGCCTCTCCACCAGCCTCAGGCACATGATGGCTCGCGTGAACACTCCTTTTGCGCGCAAGGGGGACGCAACAAGTGACGGTGCTGACTCGTGCTCTGAAAATGGGAGCGGCCAAGCGAGGAACGGTTGGGCCATGGAATTGCAGTCGTCGAGCGGGAAACCCGGGGTCGCGTGTTTTAGCATGCTTTCGAGTGAACTGCTGCCACGCTAAGTGACGACGATGACGTCCTTTGGTTGCTCGTGCTCCGCGTCATCAATGACCATTCTTTCATTCTTTCCCACCAGGCTGCCAATTCCTAGCAGCGCCAATAAATAAAATGTCTGTCTCTTCACACGAAACATACAAACATTCCCTCGCCTGCCGCACGTTCACGACCTCGACCAGTCGACAGGCCCCCAACGCTTAACCTCGTGATCACACCCATTCCGTGCTCACAGCAACCTCTCAGTGATCTCTAGCTGTCCGAGTTGTGCAGCTGAGGCGAACGCTCATAGTTCCGCCCAAAGCCCTTGTCTGGCTGTGGCGCTCCGATGTGTAGCGTGGGCCCCGGCCGCAACGCTCATGTAGGGTTTGCAAGCACAGCAAAGATATGCCGTCGCGTTCGGGCCATGCCAGTGACAGCGGTTCGCAAGCCGGACACGGACAATTGCGGCCCCTCGACTTCGGGAAGTTCGAAGCGCGGCTTCATCAACGAGCTGCTTCGCGGGCCACAGCCAGACCTGTTCAAAGCACATCCTAAGGTCCGTCAGATCAACCATATCCTGCGTGGCCGCCACGACCGGCTTCGCGGACTGGAACGACCGCTCGGTGCTGTGGTGCTCCCCGCCTATCTGTGGGGCTCCATCGCCGCGGTCATTGGTGAGCGTCGCGCGTGCGCCGCTACGGCGAACTGAGTCCTGGGGCTCGCGGGGGATCGCAGCCGCTGCTGGGGAGGGCCGCCGCCCGCAGGGACCGCACAGGCGTTGCGCAAGCGGGAGTCGGGCACTGCGCTGCTGACACGTCATGACGTCACGACAGCCAGGACAAGGACCTCGCCTCCCGCGCCCCCTTGCGAGCTCTCAGCCCCTTCCAGAGCCCACACCAATCGCCGCCGCATCTTTCCATTCCCTCCTCCACTATCACTGCCGCCCGCAGGCCTGCAGTCCGCGCTGCCGGTCCTGTCCGGCGCCGCGGTGGGCGGTCTATTTGCCGTCATGCACCGCGTCTGCAACCGCAAGCTGTGGGCGGCGCCGCGCCAGCCCCTCACTGTGGTGGTCACGGGCGGCTCGCGCGGGCTGGGCAAGGCTCTGGCGCGGGAGTTCCTGGCGGCTGGGGACCGGGTGCTGCTGACCAGCCGCACGCAGGCGGCGGCGGACGCGGCAGTGCGGGAGCTGCGGGAGGAGGTGGCGGCGCTGAACGGCTGCTGCCCGCAGGTGCGCAAGGAATGGCTGGGCCGAAAGAGTGTAGGCGGCGTAGGTGTGCTTCTAAGACGGGGCAGTGCCGGATCGTGGGCTTGTTACGTTGTGGTCGGGGCGGGGCGGGGCGCAGCAGGCGAGGGGAGTGGCTGGTTGACCAGCACGGTGCACGTGTGCGAGTGCATTCAGCCATGTGCTGCTCCGGCGCCTATGCAGGTGGTGGGCGTGGCTGCGGACGTCAGCGATGCGGTGGGCGTGGCCGCTGTGGAGGCGGCGGCGCTGTCATCCTTCGGGCGAGTGGACGCCTGGGTGAACAACGCCGGGTACAGCGGCTCCTTCCAGCCGCTTGTGGAGCAGACCGACGCGCAGATCGAGCAGGTCAGTCCCCCTGCCCTGGCTGCCCCTGCCCCGCTTCTACCTCCTGACCTGCTCCGGTCACTATATGTGACGCCAGCCCACCCCCACCGTTACCATGCACGTGCCACTTAGCTAAGTCCTCGGCCCCATGTTCACAATTACCGTATCAGTTCCTGACCTCCATACCCTACGCCTTCGCTGCGCGCATGTTGTACTCAACGCTCCTTGCTTCAACTCCCTTGTGTCTTGCCCCACCGCCGCCCCCACCGCTGTCAGGTGGTCCGCACCAACCTGCTGGGCACGCTGCTGTGCACACGCCAGGCCGTGAGCCTGATGCAGCACCAGCCGGGTGGAGGACACATCTTCAACATGGACGGCGCCGGCGCAGACGGCTTCGCCACTCCCAACTACGCGGCATACGGTAAGCAGGGCAGGACGGAGGTGGCTTTTTCAGTGCAGGCATGGCCTTGGAAGGGGTTGCCTAGCTCCGCGCGAACGTCTCCGCCTTCTTGCTCCGCCCCTCCCCCCTTCTCCCATTCTCGCTTCTAGTTCATGACTCATGAGCAGTACTGTGCACATGCGACCCATCCGCAACTCCACGCCTGCATAACGTTTCCCTTCCACCCCGCCACAGGCGCCACCAAGGCCGGCATCACGCAGCTGACGGGCACGCTGCAACGCGAGCTGGCGGACACACCCATCAAGCTGCACACAGTCAGTCCGGGCATGATCCTGACCGACCTGCTGCTGGAGGGGGCCACCACCGCCAACAAGCAGGTGTGGGGGGATTACATGCATTAAGTTTACGAAGTGAAGTCGTAGGCAGGTACAAAGGTACACAGTAGTCGTCGTTACCGATGTCCGCGGAGTCCAGCGTCCGGCGCCCAGCTCCAGTACGTCCAGGCGCTCCGAGGCTGCTGCTCTCCCAATTTGCTGCCTATCCTAAGTTGAGATGGGTTGCCCGAGAGGTCTGGTAGTAGTGTAAAGCTATGTTATGCTATATAGTCGCGTAAAGCTCAGTAGTGCTCAGATGCGAATGCAGATGCGCGTGCAACGGTCGCGGTCGCGCGCGCTGGACTTTCCTAGACCCGTCTTGCTTTGTACTCACCTGCGCGCCGCGAGCACAGGCGCCGCACCAGGGACCGCGCGACGCATGCACGCAAGTGGGGCAGAGGCAGGGGGCGGTCATGGGGAGGGGCGAGTGGGTGTGTTTTGGATGCGTGGGGAACCCCCCGTGTGTGTTGTGGGAATGGCGAAGATGGCAGTGGTAATTGGGGAGGGGTCCGCGCTTGACTATTTTGCGCTCTTGCTGTCGCTCGGTTTCGGGCAACGTGCGCTTGTGCTTCTAGCCTCCTCTTGAACCCTCGCCACACACAACACATTCATACACACACCATCCGGACCATCATCCATGCCGCCTGTCACTCCGCCCGCTCAGGCCTTCAACATCCTGTGTGAGCACCCCGAGACCGTGGCCGCCTTCCTGGTGCCCCGCATTAAGAGCGCCGTGGCCCGCGACGTGAGCGGCACCTACACGCGCTTCCTGACACCGGGCTCAGCGCTGTACCGCCTGGCCACCGCCCCCGCCCGCCTGGGTCGCTTCTTCGACAAGGAGGGCCGCGCTGTGTACCCGCCCGAGCGCGAGCGCCTCATGGGCAGACACGCCAAGTCCACCGCCCGCGCCCAGGTGCGTGTGTCTTCAGCAGTGTGTGTAAGCGCGTGTGCTACGCGAATAGGTAGTTGATTTGCACAGCGGGAGGACCGGCCGTATGTATAGGGGCGACAACGCTGGCTTTACACATGGCTGGCCTTATGTGCCGCGGCCTTGCTCCAGCCCACACCCTCCGCCCCGCACGTCCATTTATGCTCCCATCCAATCCACCCACCGATCCCTCTCCTCTCCTTTCCTGCTTCAGGCGGCTGCTCGGCGACAGAGCGGCAGCCTGGCGCTGGCCTACAACCTGAGTGTGCTGGCTGGTGTGGTGGTGCTGCTGGCAGAGGCGCAGGTGCTGCACCACACCTGAGACACCGTGCGGCATGTGAAGCGGCCAGCCGCAGGCACGCCGGTTTGCTGGCATGCCGGCTTGCCGGGATGTCAGCTTTGGCGTGTTTGGAGACCGAGGTCGATTCCCAAGAGTGGTGGAGAAGCGGCAGGATCAGGAGGATACGTGGGGGGTTATGCAAGAAGGGTGTAAAGGCTGTATGCACAACCTTCTTACGTCATGCGCCGGCCAGGTGGCTTTTACGGCCACAGCCAGGAGTGTTTCCTGTTGTCCCCTCAGCGCCCGCGCCGTCATTGATGCAGGCGCTGGGGGTGTTGCGTGCGTGGCTAGGCTTGTGCTGCTGGGCTTATCACCAACAATTGTTGCTTGATGAACTGTGCTCACCATCGGGGCTTGCGTTTCATGCGGTATGCAACCCGAAGAGGAGTGCAGCACGGAGCACATGTTAACTTTACAATGTGTGATTGTGCGTGTGTGTGTGTGTGTGTGTGTGTGTGTGTGTGTGTGTGTGTGTGTGTGTGTGTGTGTGTGTGCGCGCTATGTTTTGGTGCTGTTTGTGTCGAGAGAGTTTGGCAAGAGCCATTACGAGAGGAAGCGACTGTGCGCCTGTTGACAAGCGGGGTATTTGTTGTACGATGCGAGAGGAAGAGAGTGTGCGCCTGTTGACATGCATTGTGTCTGTGCACGTGTTATGGCGTTCAGTTCCAAACACGCACCCTCGAATTTGTATTCCATGTTCGGCCAAAGAGCAAGAAACATATCGAAATTCCGTTTTGTTTTGTTTGACACGTTTCGCGAGAGGCCATGTTACAAAGGGGTACACGCTGATGAGACGCCAATGCGCATCCTTGCAAGGTTGTGGCAAGCCGTATTCGTACATCTGCAACTGGTAAATGGTTGTAGGTGGTTCGGACTAGGAGGCATTGTACACTATGACCGAGAGAGAAAGGACAGCGTGTGCCCAAAGGCAGTGTGGACATTGGGAGGCAGGATGCGCAAGGTCAGGGGGTGTGACATAAGCTGAGGGCGGTGGTGGCGTGCGCTGGGCTGCCGACTCGATGCGCTGGGGCTGTTTGGTTGGCGGTCGTGCAGTTGGACGGATGTTGGACGTTGACCGTTCTGCAGGCAGCAGTTGAACGTGATGGCAGAGAGCTGTGGCATGGAACGGCAAGCCATGTTGCCGCAGAGGAGCTGTAAGGTCACTGCCGGAAGCCGTGTAAGGACATCACACGGGACAATTTGCATCGGTTACAAGGAGATGTCACTGGGGCAAGGGGCACTATGACCAAAGCACACGGGAGACTGCACCTCAACTTGCACGGACAGGCAAATACGCGATACAAAGGGCTCAAATCAACGCAACGTGAGTGCATAAACGCGCTGAATGGACCGTCACCTGCCAGGTCATGGACCGTCAACTGCTAGGCACACAAAGGCATCTCTTGCACCGTTGAAGAGGCATACACACAACTCATGTCACCATACCTGTGGCTGGCGTCATACCCCAGGAAGGGACTCTGGTGAAACTCAGCTTCCGTATACGAACTGACACGTTGACCAGGGGGGGGGTAGAAAGCTCAGATTCTTACCCCATGCTCAAAATTACAGAGCTTCAGGAGAGCATTATGCACGTACTTTTAGTTTTACAAGGGGGTGTCTGGTGAGGAAGTTCTGGGCCGCCAAAGTTGGGGGGTCGGTCCTCGTCCTGGGTAAAAGGGGGTGCCATTCTCAAAAGTTGGGGGTCCGTCGGGTTTCGGGAGCCCATCCTGGCGGATTTCGGGAAGCGCCCCACAAGCAGAAGTGGGGGCCAAACGCAGCAGTACAAGGCTCATATGTGCACGTTATGACGTAATAAGCACAAACAAAGCGTGGGAGGGCTAAGTTGCGCGTCCGGGCGTGGACATGTCGGGACATGTCCCCATATTCAACACATGCGCACTGACATAGTTGGGCTCTGAAGCGCTGGTGCGTACGAGTTCACGTCTAACAAGGCTGCCGATGCACATTGTCCATTCGTCACGCGGCAGAGAGTTGAGCGCGGGGTGGGCTGGGTCCAGGGGATTTCCATGGATAGGATCCCGTCCGTGACCGAAGTCTCAGAACAGAACCGCTGATGGCACTGAGTGATAGTGCTCGTCAAGAGGAGTCGATTGACACCACTTTGGTATAAAATGGAGGGGTTTTAACCCCTGAACAACAAGGTTTTGTCCGTCGGGGGGTCGGTCGTCCCCTCAAGGGGGGTCCCGGGGGATTTCGGGGCATGGGGTCTGGCACTTTGTTTCCTCCCCCCCCCCTGCGTTGGCACCCAATCGGCCAGTTGGCCGGGTAAACGCGTGCCCCTGGCGCACAGAGACTGCAGACTGGTCATGGGGCGAGCTCAGCGCGATGGGTCCCATGGGTCCCATGCATTGTCATAGCTGTAAGCTTTGTCTCCATCACTCTAGACACCAATACACCAATACACCACTCTAGACACCACCATGTCGTCGCTGTATGGGGGGGGTTGCTTTGAGTTCGGGGAGTCTGAAGTTACTGAGTTCACAGTGGCGGGGTGGCCCGCGGCACCACCGCACAGCCCAACGGTCGCACACCTACCGTAGGGCACAAACCCAGCCCAAGCCTAGCCGTTCACAGACCGCACCACCAGCCCATGTACCCCGCAGCTCTCTAGCAACTCCAATAACTGCGAGGGGAAGGCACAAATTCCGCATGCAGGCATGCTTGGGGCACGCTGGGCCAGCAAATTGCGCCACCCGTCCAGGAGCCCCAGTTGCTCATCTAGAGGTCCCCTTCCCGACCGCGACAAGCAACATATCAGCAGCAGGTGTTATCTGCCGCTCTTCCAATCGGTATAGATGGCTGAGCGCGGCTCAGTCTGAGTTCAGCGCGCATGCCGCAGGTGAACCAACATTCTCCGCCTCTCCGGTGCAAAGTTTTCGCCCGCGCATCCCAGCTTCAAACGTTCTGCCCACACTATGGGGGTGGACAGGCCCCCGAGAAGGGGGGGTGCGGGGACCCGCGGAAAACCCTGTGCAGACCCTACTAGGTCGATTGGGGCGGGGCCCGGCACATAATGTCCTAGATTATTTTACGCAGCTTATTTGGCAGCCGTTTGGATTGCGTTTGGCGAAAATCCCGCATGGACCCTGCCCCGGCCGCAGCTGCTGCTGCTTAAATGCTAATTTCGAGGAATTGATACACTAAATAAGAGTGTTGCCTTTATCGCTGATGCATTTCCTGTAACTTGGGAGTCCACCTGAGCCAAGCAGGCCTTCTACGCGAGCGGCCCCTGGCAAATGGAGGAACGAGAGAAGCTGCCAAAGGAACTTAGCGACTTAGCGAGCTTAGGAGCGGAGATAGCCCGAGTGTCGGCCCAGGCGGAGTCGGCGAAGGATGCCGAGGACAAGCGGTACTTCCGGGAGACGGCGCTCATGCTACGGAAAGAGAAGCTCCTGCTTCTCCACGCGCTCGGTATGTTTGTCGCGTCGGGTTGACCCGCGGCATGCAGCTCCTAATCTCTTCGGCCGCTCCCATGAAGGGGATTGTTTTTTAGGGGCAGCTTTGGGGGTTTGGGTAAATGCTCACGTGGTTTATAAGTGTGCTGTCTGCATGCCCTCGTGCGCGAAACATAGCCCAATCCCACACATGTATCCCGCACCGTTCTAACCCGCATGCTCTCCGGCCGCTCCCACGTTGTGCAGACGCGGCGGCTGGGCTGGGCTCACACAGCGCGGCAGCTGCTGGTGAGTTGCAAAGTATTGCAGAACGCTCCTTCGGCCCCTTTGAGAGTCCCCGCCAGGCCAGAGTTATAGCTCCTTGTAACAGGCTAGGACATTGTGGCCGCGACTCAGAATGTTCCAGAAAACATCAAGTAGATACGGCAGCCGTGAACGCCTTCGATAGACGCATCCAACCCGTCATTTAACGTTGGGGCGTCAAGTCTGGGACCCTCTGCATCCACGCGCCGCACCCCTGGTGCGGCACCTGCTGTACGGCACCCATATTTATGTCCTTCAAGGGTGACGAGCAGCCAGGGACGTAACCGGACCCGGAGATGCCCGTGAAGGACAATGTGATGGTACCCAAACGCCTGGCTGACAATAACACAACAAAACACCGACGGTTGCGGGCTGCTGCGACGGTTGCGGAGCTGCTGCGCGACCTGCGGTCGCACACATGGGTCATTTTGGTCTCAATGCGCTGCAGCTGCTGGCCCTGCCGCTTACCACTGTGGCTGTGCGTGCATTCATGTTGTGAAGAAGTGGGCCTCTGATTCTCACGGGCAACTGCGATAGCGAGAGCGGGATAGCGGGAGCACACCGGCATGTCACACCGTGGGGCCTATGGACTAGTTCCTTTTGAGATACGCAGCTAGCCGCCCAGCTAGTGCCCGCTAGGCACAGGGATGTTGTTGATGCGTGGGCTCTTGATCGCTGCGAGCTGCCTTGGGCCCCTGGCATTTGGGGAACTGCGCTTCGCGATGATCAGTCCAGAACCACATCCCGATTGTTAAGGGTGCCGTGCGTCACACGAGGTTGCAGCTCGCTGCAGCCAACCTCACTGATGTCGTTATGGACCCTAGTTGCTTGCGGTACTGAGGACACCGGGGCATTGCAAATGGCGTGTGGTGGCGGGTGGGATGGACCCCCGTGCCGCCGTGCGATTTCCCCGCCGGACTTTCTGCGAAATTTGGGCGCCCCATGCCTACACTCACAATCAGTAAGTTATCCCTCCTGCCCGCGTTGTACAGCCGCGGTGGCTTGCCCAGGCCCGGGGACGGTGGCAGCCCCAAGTTTGGGGACGGCGGCGGCCCCAGGCTTGGGGACGGCGGCGATTGCCGCCCCTTTCTCGTCTGCAGATGCGACGGCTCGCTTCCTCCGCTCCATAATGCTTCCCACCGCTGCCCCCGGCCCGTCGGAGCTGCGGCAACTGTTCCAAAACCTGCTGAAGCACAAGGACAGCCAACCTGTCAAGTTGCCGGTGCACGCGTGGGTGTATGACGTCGTGGGCCTTGCAGATGGCTCAATGCTTGATCTCTTGGAGCCGGAGGCGCAGTCGCAGGCGTGGGCCCTCTCAGTGCTGGTCTCGTCAGCGCTTCACCCAAGCGCGCAGCTGCAAGATGACCTCGGGGACGAGCTCAGCGTTGCCGGTAAGTATTACAATTGCGGTGTGGCAAATTGGCAACGATGTTGGGGACGTCGCGCGTCGTCCGCCCTGTTCATGCCCTGCGTTTCCACGGCCATGGTCTCATAAAGGGATCTGCGCGCTGAGCTGGGCTGCTTCAGCGCAATGAGCAATATGGAGACAATTGCCAACTTGCTGTCGTCCTTGTTCCAACATGCGTCAGGTCGTGTGGACGAGCTGTTTGGGCGCGTGCTGAGCCTCATGGCGCGCTACATGGGCGGAGAGCCGCTCAAGCGCAAGCGGAACTGCACAGAGCAGTCCTTGGCCGCTCATCTCAAGCGGCCGGATTTCATGGTGCTTCTGCGGGATGCGCTGCTGTTCAAGGTGTGCTGCCTTTGGCGTGTTATGGAACATGCCGGGGGAGGGGCAGGAGCCAGTTGGAAGAGGGAAATCTGACATTAGCCTACCCTTCGGTCCCGCATCGGCTGCTTCGTTGGCGATTGCCCTTGGTTGTTCACGCACGTCAGCTAACTAGGTTTGATCCCTGGGCATACGGTTGCTTGCTGTTGGAGGCGAAGAAGCTGACGAGCTTTTTGCGTTTGTGGGCGGTTGAGCGCACCACAGCGGGCATACGAGGCGGTATGTACTCGCACGTTGCATCATGTCTCGCAGTACTTGAAGTTCACCCTGTCCTGCAAGCGTGGCCTGGACCATCCTGCCCCTCCAGAACCCGCACGCTCATCCACACACAGGGCGAGGACAAGCCCGCCAGAGGCACGCTGGGCAGCGCCAAGGAGGACCTGCTGGCCAAGGTGCAGGGCTGGTCCAGTGCCTATCACGGTCAGGTGAGTCTGCTGGTCTGCTTCCTATTGGCACAGCCGCCTCTTCTGGTGTAGCCCTTCTGCCTGCTGCACACGGTTTACTTCGGTGCCTTGCCTTGACGTACCTGTCTGCCGGTCCTGGTCCTGGTCACGCGCAGATTGAGTACCTGCTGTGCTACGCTTGCGCCGGCGATAAGTTCGGTAAGCAGCAGCCAAACCCTGCACCAGCTATCAGCCACATCCCAGCGCCACATTCACTCCGGTGTGTGTTTTCGCGCCTCAGAGCTGCTGTACCTGCTCCGCGACGACGATACGAAGCTCTACCACCTCCTCGACTCGGATACGTACACGCCAAGGGGCAAGATCACCGTGATCCAGGCGGCCATCCTCGTGTATGGCATCATCTCGCAGCAGCAGCACCAGCTGCCGGCGGACGCTCAGCTCATGAACTCCCTGCCTCGTGGCTACGGCAGCGTGCTGTTGCAGCCTCACTCCGTAGTGAAGACAATGGAGTGGACGCGCCACCTGAATCAGGGGGGGATGCAGCTGGGCGATCTGCAGCAGCTGTACACCGCCGTACGCGGCAGCAGTTATGTCATCCACGCGTCGGAGGGACCAGCTGTCACGCGGGGCTCGTACAGGGTGACGCTGGAACCCAGGGGCCAGCCTCTGCAGGACAGCTGGTGCCCCGAAAGCTCAGAGGAGCTGGCTCTCGCCATCAGGTGCGCGCACGGGTTTGTTCCTGTCTAGACAGTTGGTTGGATTCACCTCAACCGCCTAGCCACGCAGTGCGTGCCTGCACGAAGAGCGCATCGCATCAAAGCTACCCCGCCCATCTAACCCGGGCACATCCTTAACGCCATCGTTCAAATTTTGCATTCTGCTGGGCCCGCCCGCCCGCAGGTGTATTCTATTGGGCGTGCAGGCGATCCATGCGGCCCGCTTTGGCCATGCTGATCTGCGCTGGCCGAACATCATCAAGCTCACCCGGGGAGCCTTCCGCGTGATCGACCTGGAACTGGCGGTGCCCTTGGACAGCCTGCAGCGCCACCGCAAGGAGGATGTGGTAAGCATTTCCTCTCTTGAGATAAGGATAGTTGGGACCGCACTGTCAACCCCTCCTCTCCATGCCGCTTAAACGCCGTTTGTAACTCTCGTAGCTGGGCACGTTTCGTATGCCAGCGGCCTGGCCCTACCACAGCTGTTCCTGCTTAGGGAGGCAGCATGGGGATAGCAAGGTGTTAGGCAGAGATGACTGGGTGGATGTGCGTTTAGCGCTGCGCTAGATAGCAGCGGGGCTACTGTGGAACGTGTACGAGTGTCTGGCTGGCCCTCTCACCCCATCCAACCTGGCCACTGCGTTTCTCATAACCGGAAATTACAGCATACCCGCCCCCAGCGGCAGTGCGCGGACTTGCCGCAGCCCAGCCGGCACTCAGCTCCCGGCCCACTGCCGCTGCCCTTTGGTCAGTCGAAACCCTCCCCGAATGGCGACATGGACACTATGCCGCAACCCCATCTCGATGCTCCGAGCCCGAGCCAACCCCATACATTGAAGGTGCTTCACGTCCACGTGGCCGATAATACCTCCTATCTAATGCGCAGGAGCTTGAAAGTAAAAGTGGGGAGTTAGGCTCAGTAGGGTCGATGAGGGCGCAGGGTGCATTTCCCAGCGTCCTCAGCGTGGCGAGCCGAAACCCAGAGTACCTCCCGCCTGAGCCGCCCAGTTTGGGTCCACGTTTCTCGGGGTGAAGGAAGTGCTGTATCTTCCGGGCAAGCAACACCGTTATACTACGGAAGGGCAGTACGGTAGGGGCACGGATGAAGCATCAGAAATTGTAGCAGAAGAGAATCAGTGACGGTGACATAAATTCAGCTGTGACTTGGGACTCCACCCGGGAGTTATGTGCTTGGTGTGTCATCCGCCCCGTCCTAATGGCCATGGGTTGACCGTCCTAAAGGCCATGGGGGTGGATCCAACCTCTGCCTGCCTTCCCTCAACGCTCCACTTGCTTCGTGCCCTCAGGACATGCCGGCTGTCTGGGAGGGAGGCGCGGCGCTGGTGGATGGGCGCTTCACCGCTGCCAGCGACTTGTACCTGGTGGGCCGCATGCTGCAGCGCATGCTATCCAAGATGCCTCTGTGGGACCCCGCACTCGAGGGTGCGAGGCAACTCGCTGAGGGCCTGGTGTCCAAGGCATACAGCATGGAGCAGGCGCTACAGCATGTGTGGTTGCGGCTGCCCTAAGGTGAACTGCGGACGACGGTCCTAGGGGTAGTGTAGGCGGCGCAGCGCGGTGACACCTCGTGCATGCACGCGTGCATGTGTGGTGCAGCTGGAGCGACTGAGGAGGAGGAGGACGGTGATGGCGTAGCAGATGGTGAGAGGCGGTGGTGACTCGGGGTATTGAGGGGTTTTACCCCGCCCCGCCACCTGTACCTCTGTCCACCTGTAGTGTTTCTTTAGGGCTACCGAGGCTAGGCACGCGCGCGGCCGCAGTGGCCGCGTCGGCTGTTCGTGAAGAGCCCCCCACCCCCCAGAACCCAGTTATCCCCTGATAGCTTGAACACGCGCCGCGACGTGTCGCGGGTGCATGGTGTGCATGGTAGTGCCGCGCCGTACGCCTCGGCGACATGGCCGTACTCCGTGACGAGGTCGCGTGTGTGTGTGTGTGTGTGTGTGTGTGTGTGTGTGTGTGTGTGTGTGTGTGTGTGTGTGTGTGTGTGTGTGTGTGTGCTGTAAGAGGATGCGCCTCCATTTGTCCAAACTCAATTGGCAAATACTATCTGGGGCGGGGGGTCTTACCGCGCGTGTCCCTACAGCCACTTTATCACTTGCGGCCGCTGGTGCTGGCGGTGTGGGGCAGTGGGGGCGCGTGGCCCCCAGCACCGTTATCCCGGCTCGAGCCGGGACGCACCCAGCGCCCCACGGGCTGCTGTTCAACACACCCGGTCTACTTAAACAACCAACCGGGAGCCACCTGCGGTGCAAATGTCATCCCAAACCTGACCCTGAATGTGAATGTGCCGGAAGGTGACAAAACATGTTTCCGCCCAAGTCGACTGCACATAGCTTTTAACTACCTGTAATCTTGAGCATCTGTTGGACGCTTTGCACGTTGGTCGTTGTTACGTATTTGCCTCGAGTCATCAAGAGAGTCCACTTGACTGAGCACCACTCGCCCCATTTGTCCAAACTCAATTGGCAAATACTCGCGTTTCAGAAACATCTTGACGCAATGACTCCAGAGGTGACGCCCGAAGGTCAGGCACTTCTCCCAACACCGAGCGGTGCCGGCCCAGCGGGCTCGCCTGGCACTGGACCGCATACTCTACCGCACCTAGAACGGACGTGTCGCATTTGTATGGAGCCACAGACTTCGAGCGACGATCCTCTCATAAGCCCCTGCCAGTGCAAGGGCTCGACGCGGGTGAGGCTTGCGTGCAGCACCTCCGTACCTGCCCCTCGTTGCCCCCGACAAGGCCCCCGAAACCCCCCCCCTTTCCATCCGCTGCTGTGGGAATATCTGATCCAATACCATGAATGTTCCCGAACCTGTCCATCGAGACATGATGCCCACGCCCTTTGTAAACGCGCGCCGCTTCACCTGGGCTCGCCCGCCTACCCTGCCCTGCAGTACATCCACCGCGAGTGCCTGGCCACGTGGCGGGGCATGAAGGCGGGCACACAGGCGCACTACCGCTGTGAGATCTGCCACTTCGAGTACCAGTTCCGCCGCATCTGGTGGGCCCGCCTGCTAGGGCACAAGGCCACAGCCGGGGTGCTGTTCACGCTGCTGCTGGCGGCCATCTCCGCGGTGCTGGGCAACCTGCGCTACGTGAGTGCAGCCGTGCCGCTGGCATAGGATAGATTTATATGCTCGGCCAGAGCACACACACACACACATACACACACACACACACACACACACACACACACACACACACACACACACACACACACACACACACACACACACACACACACACACACACACACACACACACACACACACACACACACACACACACGCACACGCACACGCACACAAACACACACGTATAGACTGCTGTCGTCACGCCAGGCATAATCTTGGCTGAGGCCTGCAGCCCCACATATGCTGTCAGCTGCCGTACCTGGCTGACACCACCATCTCGCCAATCCCCAAACCTCCCTGGCACCCACCCACCCTTCGAATGCACAGCTGTGGGCGGACGACGACGGGCTGGGTCTGGGCATGCGTGTGGCGCTGCACGCCTTCACGGGCTTCTTCGCGCTGGGCGTGATTGGCGTGGTGTCACTGATGCACGCCGGCTGCACCGGCCGGCTGCGGGAGCGGGCCTACCAGGAGGACTCCTGCTACGCGCTCGTGTTCAACAACCGGGCATGCACGTGAGTGCACGTGCGGCTTTAGGGCGGCGACTGTGCGGGTGGTTGCGGCAGTGGGCTGTCGCGGAAGAGGCAGGAGGCGTGCGGGCTGTCTCGTGCCCAGGAAGCCAGCGCCAGGCCTTGTCGGCAGACTTGTTATAGGTGCACAGAGCAGCGCCTTCTACCTCCCTGCACCCTGAACCTTGCCTGTGCTGCCCTGTCCTATGCTGCGCTGCGCAGTGGCAACCCGAGCGAGGGGCGCTGCCTGCCGCCGGCCCTGGTGTTTGCAGTGGTGTTGTGCTACATCGTGGCGCAGGTGTGGCCCTACGCGCCGCTGGTGGCGCTGGGGCTGCTGTTTGCGGTGGTGACGTTGTACGACGCCTTCTATGGCTTTGTGAAGGACAGCCTGAAGCACGTCGAGACCATGGTTGAAAACATTGGGGAGCCGGAGGAGGCCGCGCGCAGCTGGCCCACGTGGCTGTCGCGGGGGCGCGGCAGCAACAGTGCGGAGGGCGGTGAGGGCGGGCAGGCGGCTCACGGTGCAGGTGATGGGGGTGTGGCGGGTGCCGGGGAAGGCGGAGGCAGCGGTGGGGTGGGCGAGGCGGCTGGGGAAGCAGGCGCGGGGCCGAGCGGCTCGGCCGGGCCCTATACCAAGGCGCCCACGGCAGACAGCATGGTGTAGTGGCAGATGAGCACGACTGCACAAGGCACGAGGAGCAGGAGCAAGGAGCAGCTTACCGCTGTCGTCCCGGCGGTTGAACCATGAGAGAGATCCGTCTGTGAAGGCACTTCAGCATCAGCTGGTGGATGCAGTGGTGCGAGCAGTCGCCGGTTGCTGTTGTTGTTTTGTTAATCAGTCTAGATCAGCGCCAAGAGATGTTTGTTGGTTGGGGTGTGGTACCAGGCCAGGCAAACCTTTCTTGCTTACTGTATTTTTACTGGCACTTTTTACGCGCGTCAAGGTGGCTGGGTTGATAACGACCCGGGATCAGCCCTTTTCCTGCCATAAGGCAGCCACCTCCTTGTTACTGGCACATGTACTTGTAGTGTTTGATGACGTGCCATTGTTGGGGCACCCTGACGGTTGGGACGGTGCTCCATTAGGTGGATGGGAGCAAGATGGTGTTTGGGTGGCCTCCCTGGGGGCGATGGGACAATGGGCAGGTGGGCCCCCGGGCGACATGAGTACTGGTCGCGTTGCGCTTACCTCCTCACATCTGACTTTGAATACATGGAGCAGGGGCTGCCATTTGCGGGTACAACCACGAGCAATGCGATTGGGTGATGCGGTACGGCGTGAAGTCCCGAAATGTACAGTACCGTTGTGTCGGCACAGCGTGTACTCGATGTTGGTTATTAAGCGCCTACTCCCTTCTACGACGTCGGGCGGTTTTGCGATGCAACTCTAACATTCGCTGAGCAGGTTACGTGTACCATACACGATAGTAGGTATGAAGGGCGTCGAGCGGGGGCCGAGGGCAGAGGCGTTGGAAGGCAACCGTGGTAGCTGTGGCGTTCACCGCACCTGAAGTGAACGGGCGGGGGGATTCAGCGATGCCCAGGTTGACACGCGTCTCAACGGGCAGAACCTGGCGCAATTGTGAAGCAAGGCTGCACCGCAACGACCTTCCGAGTTTCCGTTTCTCAACTTTCGATTAAGCTCCACCTGCGGCGAGGCAGGTCTGGTCATGCCTGTCACGGTTTCAATACGCGCGCTGCGAAACCTTGGTCAATGAAGGATGTATGATGATTTGGAAGGTGGATAACTGATTGACCGGGGGGACGATGGTGGGGAAGGCACGGGCACCGTTGGGGATCCAGTTCAAGGCACGGGCACCATTCGGCCCCGTGGCTTACGGGACCTGTTATTTTCAACCGACACAAATTACCACACGTCATACAGCCGCATGACTACTGCGCCTTGCCAATAAAGAGCAACAAATTTGGTCTAAAAATGCGGTACTAGTTTGCGCTTTGTATCCTCCCGCTGTGCCGGATATGTCTTCGAAAGAAATATCCGAAGGGACTCACAAAGAAGTGTCGCCCCTACTGACCTCGTCAGCAGAACCGGAAGCTGGGCCCAACATGGTAGCGGGCTCTCCGGGCCAGGACGACGATGCACCACAGGCGAACACATGCCGCATCTGTATGGAGTCCCAAAGCGCCGCGGAGGACCCGCTCATCAGTCCCTGCCTGTGCAAGGGCTCGACGCGGGTGAGCACTGAGGCAGCTGTGCACCCCGCCCGCGACCCCACCCCGGCCTCCACTCCAGCACACCACCATATCCTGCTTTCGTCCGGCGTGATGTTCGCGGTCTCTGCACGCCTCGGCCCATTTGGGGCTTCTGATGACCCCTGAGCCAACTGCACGTCTGCACTGTAACACGCATCCCTGCCCGCAGTACATCCACCGCGCCTGCCTGGCCAAATGGCGCGCTATGAAGGCGGGCACACAGGCGCACTACCGCTGTGAGATCTGCCACTTCGAGTACCAGTTCAGGCGGCTGTGGTGGGCGCAGCTGCTGGGGGCCAAGGCGACGGCTGTGGTGTTGTTCCTGCTGCTGCTGGGCGCCTCGTCCTGGGTACTGGGCTACATCCCAATCGTGAGTGCAGCGCCCGAATGAAGCCAATGGAAGACTCATCACCTGCGCACGAATCTTGGCATTACCCCATTGGCTGGCTTGTGTTCATGTGGTTCTCCTGAGCTGCCAGGCTGTACAGCCGCCATCCAGCCTCTCCCATCACATCCACGCGCATGCATCCACCCCCACTGCACGCAGCTGTCGTCGCTGCTGCCCCTCGGGACGGCGCACCTGAGCAGCGGCGCACGGGTCACCATTCACATGCTGGATGGGCTTGTGATAGTGGGGCTCTTCGGCTTCGTGGCGTTCATAGTCATGGCCTGCGGCGGCGACACCCGCGCCGGCCCCTCCGCGCCCCTCTACTGCGACCCGGGTTGCATCAACTGCGGGAGCTGCCATTGGTGAGTGCCAAGAGAGCGGGGCGCAGCTTGATTCGAAGGGGCAGAGCGAGGCGGGGTGACATAGATGCTGGCGTGGCAGAGCGCCGCGGGCGGCTGGGTCAGCGGGGGAGCTACGGTGGAGTGCGATGGGGCATGCGCGGTGCTGGGATGTGGGCACGCGCTGCCGCCCAGTTGGTGCCAAGCTTGCCTGCACAGGGGTCTGGGGGAGCGTGCAGGCGGGTGTAGCATTGCACGCGGCTATGGCCGGTGCTTCTTGTGACCCTGTGGCCCTGACCCCCCCGGGAGCCAGGAGCTGGTCGACATCGTCGGTAACGCTTCATGTTCCGCAAGATGGTCTACCGTCTACCACTTCCTTAACTAATCATGAATGTAACCCCCCCTCCCTGTGCTTGCCCGTGTGCCATGCAGTTCGGGCGGCGGCAGCGACGATTGCGGGGCTATCATAGCAGTGATGCTCCTAGCCATGGCAGCAGTGGGCCTGGCGTTTGCGGTGGCGACGTTGTTCGGGGCTTTCTTCTCGTTTGTTCGCAGCAACCTAAAGCACGTAGAAGAAATGGTGGAGAATGTCGGTGAGCGGCCCAAAAGCATCTGGCGCCGCTTTCCACGGGCGCGAGGAAGTGGCGGTCATGGAGGCGGGGGCGGAGGCGGCGGAGGAGGTGGGGGAGGCGGGGGAGGCGGTGGTGGAGGCGCCGGGCCGAGTGGCACAGATGTGCCCTACACCAAGGCCCCCAACAAGGAGGACATGGTGTGAGGCCGCGCTGGCGCCTGGGTGGTAGTGGCCGTGGTAGCGGTGATGTGTATGTGTACAGTACTCGGGTGTGGAGTGTTGGGGAGCATTTGGAGGAGGCAGGATGTCAGGCGGTGTGGTACAGGTAGATGCAGCAGTGGCTCCCTGAGCTCGTTAGGCTGGACGGGATGCAGTGCCCTGGCAGGGCGGCCGAAGTGCAGCCGGTGGTAGTTTGCATTGCGTCCGGTATCCCTGGCACTCTCGGCAGCGCTATCCGTTGCGCCCAGGCTCGCTGTTTGTGAGAACAGAGGCCTTGATGCTGTATGATGGGGTGTTGGCGGGCATGAGGCGAGGCTTCCGCTATCTGTGCGCAATTGCGTGTGTAGGGGGCACGGGAGGGTTATTCCAACCCAAGTGGACCGAGACCCGGAATCGACTAGTCTGCCCACGGAGCAGAGAGGTTGCCTACAGGCGAGCGCAGCCTTCGTAAGCCCCATGTCATCCCGCATTGGGCTCGGCGGCTGGCCCTTCTTGAGCTCTTGTAACGTCGCAATCATGTTCTCAGAGTTTCGTCGTCGTTATACAGTTGCTTGATTGGCCTTTGCGTTTGCCATCATGTCAAACCTGTGCCAACCTGACAGCCTCTCTCGACTCTCTTGGGGCTGCCCTCTCCCTGCGCTTCTGTGTGCATACTTCCTGTGCTGCTGTGCACCACCTAATGCCCGTGCGCCGCACTCAAAATCGGGCCCGTACTATCAACAAGAAGAGCATCGCATCACAGTGAATGCAGCTCGCACCGTACGGCGTAGTCTCTCCGTCAGCACCACCAAAACAGCCGTGAACTCTCCTGCACCCCTCAACATACGGTAACGTTACGTTAACTTGTACTCAGCTTGCCTCAGTCCTTCTTCATGCTATCCCGCAGCGCAACCCGCTGTTTCGGTTGCAGCGAAGTTGCGGACACACCAATCTCCATACCCCCTCAACGTAACGAACACACGCGTACACACACACACACACACACACACACACACACACACACACACACACACACATTGCTGCAAGCCCAGCGCTTATGCGCGGGCCTTGGCCTTCTGCTTGCCGCCACTCTTGGCGGTCTCCGCCTCCTTGGCTGTCCCGTTGCTGCTGCCATTGGCGCTGCCGTTGGCTGCCGCGGCCGCTGCCGCCTGCTGCTGCACCTCCTCCACCGGCACAATCCGCTGCGGCTGGAACATGTAGACGTTGTAGATCACGTTGCTGCAAGGGGCGGGGCCGGCAAGGGAAGAGGCTGAGACTACGGATTTCAAAGGACGTGGACACAAGCATTGCTAACAACATTACGGTTGCGACCAGCAAGCTCCGCTCACTGCAGCAGAACCCGCCAACGCCCTCATCTGACACCCCCAGCCCCTCCCTCTCCCGCTCTCTCACCGGCGGATCTGCGCCGTCATGTCCACAAACAGGTTGTAGCCCTCCAGCTTGAACTCGGTCAGCGGATCCTTGCTGGCGTAGCCGCGCAGTCCCACCGCCTGCTGCAGGAACTTGATGGCCTGTGGGCGCGGCGGCAGTGATGGGCGGGGAGTATGAGCTAGAGGTCCGAGTGTTTCTGCTTGCAGAGTGCGCACCGCGCCTCCGCGTTTGAGCGGACAACGTATACGGTACACACGTTCTCCACATGCACAGCGCCAAAGCTTCCTTGTGCACAGCGCCGACGCCCCCTCCCCCTCCCCAACCCACACACGCACATGCACACACGCGCACACACGCACCTGCAGGTGCTCCTTCCAAAGGCTGTCGGTCTGGCTGAGCACGAAGAACTTCTGCACCTCCGCCATCAGGCCCGGCTGCACTGCGTCCACCATCTGCACCTTCTTCTCGTAGGCGTCCACGCACACGCGGTGCAGGTGCACGCGCAGGCCCTCGAAGCCGCTCTCGTTGGCCACCTTGAGCAGCTCGTCGCCAGTCAGACCCTGGGGGTGCGGGAGGGAGGGGTGGCGTGAACGTGAGGTTGGGTGTAGTCGGGGGCGAGGCTGGCAGGTCAAAGCTCAACCGCACGTACATCACAGCTGCCGTACACGTGACGCGCCCATGTACTCGCTCGAACCCCCCGCCGCGTCCCTCTCCGCCCCCTGCGGCCCCCTCCTGTCCACCCCTCCCCCTCACCTCCAGCAGGTAGCAGTACTGCACCATCTTGGCGGCCAGGCTGTCCAGCTTCCACTCGGCCGGCTCCGTGGACTTGTCCACGTTGGCCTGCAGTGAAGGTGAAGGTGCCGCAGGGGGAGGAGGGGCAGGAGGAGCAGGAGGAGGGGGGATGTTAAGTAGATGAGACCGGGGCAGGTGCAAGAGGCCAGCAGCACTGTGGACAAGTAGCGGGGCGTCGGGGCGCGCCCAGGCCGCACCTTGCAGAGCGCACCGTATTCATGTTACGTCGCAGTCGCAGCAGCACACCGCATCTCCCGCTGCGCCCCACCCCTCCCTCCTCACCTCCAGGATGTCGTCTGCGGTCTTCTCCGCGTACTCGCGCATCATCTGCGCCAGGTCGGGCGCCAGCAGCGCCTTGCGCCGCTCCGCGTAGATCTTGTCGCGCTGCGTGTTGACCACCTGGTCGTAGTCAAACAGGTTCCTGCGGGAAGGAGAGGATAGGGGAGAGGAGAGAGGGGCGGGCGGGTGAGTGCGCGAGCGAAGGGCGTGTAGGAAGGAGGTAGCGGGAGGCGCAAGGACCTGTGTACCTCGACCTTGACCACGCCCAGCCCAATCCTTTCGCATTCACCGCACAGCTGTAGCCACGACCTCCCAAAACACGCACATACACACACACACACCGCATCTCATCGCATTACAGCAGCGGCAGCCCCCACTCACTTGCGGATGTCGAAGAAGTAGGCCTCCACGCGCTTCTGCGCCGTGTCCAGCGCGTCGCTGAGCATGGAGCTCTCCATGGGCAGGTCCTCCACCTGGAAGGCCACCATGAGGCCCTTGATGCGGTCGCCGCCGAACACGCGGAACAGCGGGTCCTCCAGAGACAGGAAGAAGCGGGTGGAGCCGGGGTCGCCCTGCAGCCCGGGAGGAAGGTGGGGAGGGTGATGAGGGTGGCGACGCATGACACGTATCATGGATGACGAAACTCCTGGCTTCCTGCCCCTGCCGCGTCGGCCCTCCTACCCCTCCTCCGCCGTCTTCCCCCTCCCGCCCTTCCCACCCCAGCCTCCTGCGGCGCACCTGGCGACCGGAGCGGCCGCGCAGCTGGTTGTCGATGCGGCGCGACTCGTGGCGCTCCGTGCCGATGACGTGCAGGCCGCCCAGCCCCACCACCTCGGCCTTCTCCACCTCCGTCACCGCCTTGTACTCGGACAGCATGGCGCCGAACGCCTCACGCAGCTGCGAGTGCGTTTTGAGGGAAGGGAGCGCATGGAGTTGGTGCCAGGGGCAGAGTACGGGGCGGCAGGGCGCACACACTTGGGGTTTGGCACATGTACACATCCCGAAGCGGCTGCCACCATGGTTCCAGCCCCTGCCATCCCGCCCCCCAGCCCCCCTGCCTCACCTTGAGCAGCTCGGGGTCCTCGGTGTGTCCCTTCTCACACGCCACGGACAGCCGGTCCTCCGCCTCCAGCTCCGACAGCTGCCGCGTGCCCCACGCCGCCACAGCCGCAGTCACAGCGGACTTGGCCATGGACTGCACAGCACCAACGGAGGAAGATGCGTGTGGGGGAACACGGTAAGTGCGGAACAGGCAAGACCAGCTGGCAGGGTGTTCACGCCATCACGCCCTCTCGAGGAGCATGTCCGATGCATACATACACGGCGGGCCATCGTGCTGCGCCACGACATTAACAAAGCGACTGCAGCCGCTCATGTGGAAGCCTCCCAGTCCCCGCGGTAGCGACACAACGCAAGGGGGCACGCACCATGGTGTTAGCACTGAGCTCGCAGGGGAAAAGCGAGGGGTTGGCGGCCCAGTTGCGCACGCGCGCCTTGCCGTCCTTGCCCACGCGGAAGGGGTTGTTGTCGTCCTCCACGATGGTCACCACCTCGGGCATTAGCATCTCACGCAGCTTCAGGCGGGCCTGCGTGTGGTTGGGAGGTGGGAAGTGAGGGGATCCGGAGGTGGTTTAGGGCGGGTGCGAGGTGCGTGGAGGTGCGCTACAGTGCGCGCTACCCGGCCAGAGCTGACGCATACACATGAACACATACGGTACAAATGAACACACATTATACACGCATGAGCAAATACACGCATGTAACCACCAACGAAGCGCACCATGTAGTCGGCGTTACCGCCCAACAGGATATCGGTACCGCGACCGGCCATGTTCGTGGAGATGGTGACGGCGCCCTTGCGGCCGCTCTGCGCCACAATCTCGGACTCACGCTCCACGTTCTCGGGCTTGGCGTTCAGCACCTGCGCGTGGCGTATGCGCGCGTGCGTGTTCGGTGCGGGCACGTATGGAACGCGCATGACAATGTACACATGTTTAACCACCCGTTCCACGTTTCACATGTGTTCCCCGTGTGCTTCTGGCGTGTGCACGTGCGCGAATTCCATCCGACTGGCTCTCCTGCCCCCTCCCTGCGCGACTGTTTCCTTACGGGATTGGTTCAACGTTAACCCCCTCCCTGCGCCCCAAAGGGCGCCCGCTCCTCGCGGCTCACGCACCTGATGGCGGATGCCCTCCTCCTGAAGCATGGCCGACAGGATCTCGCTCTTCTCCACACTGGTGGTTCCCACCTGCGGGCGAGGAGACGGCGTTGGATCACGCTCAGCACTTCACTCGGAGCCGAGCACGGCGACACCCACCTTGGGTTTCAAGCCGCTGGGTCTTCCCCCCCGCGCAGCCTTTCTTACCGCCCCACCCTGCGCCTTCCACTCCCTCTGTCTCCGCCCCTGCGTGTCCCTAGTGCGTGTGTAACCCCTCCCCCCCCCCCAAATGTGCTCACCAGCACGGGCCGGCCGGTCTTGTGCATGCGCTTCACCTCCGTGACCACCGCCTTCCACTTGTACTGCTCCAGGCGGAACACCACATCCGGGTTGTCCTGGCGGCTGATGGAGCGGTTGGTGGGCACCACGGCCACAGGCAGCTTGTAGATGGAGTCGAACTCAGACACCTCGGTGGCGGCGGTACCAGTCATACCTGCAGCGCGGCAGCGACAGCAGGGCACGAGGCCGTGAAGAAGCGGGTAGGAGTCGTTTGTTTCCCCGTCTGCAGAAGGAGAAGGCTTTTCCGTCCTGCCTCGCGCAGCCTGTCCTATGCCTCCTCCTTCGGCACATTTTGACGCCGCTCGTTTGCCGCGCCCCTGCATCAGTCCCAACCGTGTGCCCCCGCCCGCACGCACCCGCCAGCTTGGGGAAGCCGCGGAAGAAGGCCTGGTAGGACACGGAGGCCAGGGTGATGTTCTCGTTCTGGATCTCCAGCCCCTCCTTGGCCTCCACAGCCTGGTGCAGGCCGTCGCTCCAGCGGCGCCCGGGCATGGTGCGGCCAGTGAACTCGTCCACGATGATCACCTGCAGGGAGGTGGGGGCGGCGGCGGGGAGTGGGTGCTGTTTAGCGCTGATTGCGGTTGTTGACATCCACGCAGCATTGCTGGCTTGTTGCCTGGGCCACATTGCCCTCGCCTGAGCTCCCCAAAGATCCCGCGAGCCCGTCCTCCACGTCCTGCCCCCCTGGCCCCCGCATCCGCCCTGGCCCACCTCTCCGGCCTTGACAATGTAGTTGACGTTCTTGATCTGCAGCTCCTTGGCCTTGAGCGCGTTGATGATGTAGGAGGCCCACTGGGTGCGCGGGTCGTACAGGTCAGTCACCTGCAAGGGGGATGGGGCATTCACGTGGAGAACAGAGTGAGCAAACATAAACATGAAGTGCCGACGGTGGCAAGGAGGCAGGAAGGCGGTACGGGTGCGTCCCAGGCGTGGCGATACGGCAGCGGCCTGGGCCAGGCGGTACATAGTACACCTCAACAAACCGCAAACAGGTCATCATTCCATCCTGTGCTGCACCCATTCGGCCATTCCCAAACACCTCCAAGCTTCTGCTTTTGCCAACTCCCGCTACCCTCTTGCTGCTCTCTTCCCGCTGCCCTCTTCCCGCTGCCTCCTCCCTCCCACCCCTGCCCCCACCTGCAGCACGTCTTCCACCGCCTCGTATCCGTCCTCCGTCAGCAGCACCGACTTCTGCTTCTCGTCCACGGTGTAGTGCACGTCGCGGGACAAGGCGTCCGCGATCTTGTGCGCCTGTGGGGGCCGGCAGGTGCAGGTGTATTCACGTTCGCGCCCGAGCGCCATACGGTGTAGTGCATGGTATGCCGGTTGCATGTGGTGTTACGTGCAGGCTCGGTAAACGGGGGCCTGACCCAAGCCCCATCTTAACACCGCCATCGTGCTGGTCCTCCTGTCCTGTGCTCCAGGTGCCAGCTCCTGCTCCTGCTCTGGCTCCAGGCGCCTGCTCCGGCTCCGCCAGCTCCCGCTGCTGCTCCCGTCTCACTGCCCCCCCCACACACACGCGGCCCGGCTCTCCTCACCTTGACGTACTTGGTGGAGGGCTTGTCGCTCATGCCGCTGATGATGAGCGGCGTGCGCGCCTCGTCAATGAGGATGGAGTCCACCTCATCAATGACGCAGAAGTTGAAGGGCGTGGCCTCACGCAGCACCAGCTCGGCGGGGGCCTGACAAAGCGGAGGGCGGGGTGTCGACGAGGAGGGACGGATCAGCGATTGCGACGGTGCTGGCGGGCCGGGTCGGTCCCGGCCTCTGTCCGTGGCACAGCCGTGCGGAACAGGCGCTCGTGCCCGGGCCTACAGCGCAGTGGCTGGGCATTGCAGGCATGCTACTGTTCCCGCTACTAATCCATGTGTCTCATGCAAACACACCCCGGCTTCTGGGTGTAGTTGCAAGAGGCACCCTGCACCTGGCCAAACCGCCGCCTGGTGTGCAGGCTGCCGCTCATGCTGCTGTGACGCCACTCCGTGGCTGCCGAGCGCTTTGCAGCTGCGCCTGCTCCGCTGCTTTGAGCGGCACATGTGCCCATCCCACAGCACGTAACGCAATGGCCTCCAGCACCCCTCCGCGGCCAGTTCCTCCAACCCTTTCGTCCTTCTGCGTCTGAAAGACCCCTGCCCGCAGCCTCGTTCCTCCACCAGCCCTCTCCACCAGCCCTCTGGTCCTCCCTCCTGCCCGCCTCCCGCGCAAGTGCGCAGCTCCTCATGCCACCCTAGTCCTCCCCAGTGTCTGTGCTGTGCTAGTCCCGCCCTCCCTCCTCCCTCCTCCCTCCTCCCTCCTCCCTCCTCCCTCCTCCCTCCTCCCTCCTCCCTCCTCCCTCCTCCCTCCTCCCTCACCGCCGCCAGGTTGTCGCGCAGGTAGTCAAAGCCCAGCTCGCTGTTGGTCACGTACGTCACGTCGCAGGCGTAGGCGGCGCGGCGCGCCTCGGGCTTCAGGTCAGCCTGCAGGGTTAAGAGGGTGGGGGCGGGGTTGGGGGAGGGCGTATGGGCATTGGATACATGGCTGCATGCTTGCACAGCTAGGTGGCTGAGCGTACTGAGAGAAGTAGGCGCGCCCTGCCCACCACCGAACGCTGATACCAGCACGATGTAGACACTAGCCCCATCCGACTCCAAACCAGTCCTCGCTTGCTTTGCCATCCCTCGTCACCCCGCCCCTCCCTTGTGGGTCCTGGACATCAACTCACCCAGGTATTGGTAGCAAGTACCCTCCCTCCTCTCTCCTACCGCCTCCAGCCCTCCCTTTGCTCCGCTCTTATTTTGGAGTTGACATGAACTAACCCCCCCTCCCTCGCCCCTTTCTTGCCACCGGCGCACCTGGATTAGGCCCACGGACAGGCCCAGGAAGCGGTGCACCTGGCCCACCCACTCCGAGTCACGGCGTGCCAGGTAGTCGTTCACCGTCACCACGTGCACGCCGCGACCCGTCAGCGCGTTCAGGTAGGCGGGCAGCACCGCCACCAGCGTCTTGCCCTCGCCGGTGCGCATCTCCGCAATCTGGCCCTCGTGCAGGATCATGCCGCCAATGAGCTGCACGTCGAAGGGGCGCAGGCCCAGCACGCGGCGGGAGCCCTCGCGCACCACCTGAGGGTTCGGGGGAGGAGGCCGTGTGGGTTTGGCGGTTGCATGGTGGGGGCCATTGGGAGCGGGTGACGAGGATGCGGCTGGAATGCGGAGGAAGGATTGGGAAAGCGGCTTGGGAGTGGTGCAGAGTTGTGGCGCATACGTTTCGGTGCTGTGCCGGTTGCCACGGCCGGTCTGGCCATCTGGGTCGGTCCCACACAAGCTCCATAGGCAATGCGGGGCCACGAGCACAGCTTTGCACATGCCTGTGCCGCGTCTGCCAGGGGCCGTGTGGCGCCACCAACCGCTACGTCCCACGCTGGAATGCCATGACGCTTTCAACCCGCACCGTGTCACTGCTGCAATGAACAATACGCGTAGCTCTCAGGCCCCGGCTCACATAGAGTGGAAAACTATCAAACGCCGGAGGCTGCATGATCCTGGCGTGCCTGAGTTTCACCAAGCGGAGGTGCTGGCCTCCAGAGCCGGACGGAACCCCGTGCGTGTCCTCCACGGGGTACGTGCCAACCGACATCCAAGCTCACGCCCACCGGCTCCACACCGGCTAGCTCCCTGCGCCTCACCGCGAATGCCTCCGGCAGAATGCTCTCCAGCGACTCGCCCTTCTTCACGCGCTCCTTGAACTCCGTGGTCTTAGCGCGCAGCTGGTCATCGGACAGAGCCTGCATGGCCGGCTCCAGAGCGTTCACCTGGTCCACACGCGACTGGTACTTATTACGAGTACCGGCCGAGGGATCGGTCTTAAAAAGCTTGTTGAAGAAAGCCTCTACGCGCACAGCTCCGCGAGCGGAGCGGCGAGCCTTCAGACCGGGCGCAGTGCGGAGCCCCGCCGAGCGGCCCAAGAGCGCATCAGCAGCACCCGGCTGACCCAGAGAGCGAGGAAGCGCGGGCGCCTGAGGCACCGAGCGGCGCGAACCGGCAGCACGGCCGTGCGCCACAGACTGCCGACCACCGAGCAGCTGCATTCTTGAGCCTAGATTTGATAAGCAGTGGATCTAAAGCCCAAATACTACGGTAGCAAGGTCGATTTTCTGTTTAGAGCGCCGAACCGAGGTCGACTCTGACGCAAGCAGCAAAACGGTGGCCAGGCAGTGAACGCAACCACGTAAACACGATGCCTATTACGATGCCTATTTGGGTGACAAATCGACACAAGCTCACCAAGAATAGCTGGGTAGACACAAAACGAGATTGCTAGTTTTTTTTGCTGCCAATCACGCAGAGGCCCTCTACCGGCTGCTTCTTTGACATGTCTATTACGCCCATTGTGAAGCTTTATTATCTGCGACCTAAAACGTGGGACCGGTTGGCACTCGTTGCAGCTTTTCAACCCAACACCACCACTTGTCCCCACTTAAGGGTGTCTTCAATGGGTGGTGAGACATACACGAGCAGAAACTATATTATAACAGACCTGCGCGCATAGAAACAGAGACTTTTGTTCTCGAAGCGCGGCCATGTCCGGACTCGCGTGTTAAAAGCGCGTTGTCTCGGACCGCTGAGGCTAGGATAAGCGGCTTCTTGGACGCTGCGTTCCAGCGTGGCCCCCCGCGAAGAGCCCTCCGGCGATGGACCAAAACAGTACACTCCGGAGCGCCTCGCCAGTGCCGCCCCTGAGTGCGGAGGCGAGCGGAGGACATGTTGTTCCTCTCCCAGCACTTCCGGGCGCAAATGGCAGCTCCAGTCCCCGGGGGAGCGCGCGCGCAGTCGACAGGTGCGGCTGGGGTCTGCGCGTGACTCGGCTAGGCGGACTCCGGCAGCTCAGCCGGCGGGAGTTTCCGGCTGTACCTGAGGGGGCTGGCTATATTCTACGGCACTACAGCCTTTGATCGGGGTAGTGCGTGTACGGGAGGCACTGAACAGCTTCGTGTGCGCGTGTTGAGGGGCTTTATTGCCCTGACCTCCCTCCATACACGCACACACCGCCCCTCCCTACTCCGCGCCGACGCAACCTGTCACAGGTCACAGGGCGTGAACCTGTCCGCCTCCACGGATGACATCCCCGGACCCGGGCCCGCGGCAGGCATGGGCATGGGCATGGGTGGCGCCGTCACAGGCAGTGGCGTTGCTGCATGCCAAGGTATACGTCCAATACGTCAGAGCAGCCTCAGCTGGACTGGGCAACCAAAGCAATGGACGCTCAACGGCGTATGCAGGTTCTCGCCCACCTGCCACTGTCTGCCTTCGGGAGAGCGGCAGGGGTATCCGGCTATGCCCTTTCCATGCTCACGTGGCATGCAGAGCACGCTGGCATGCCTGGCGACACAATTGACCAGCTAGAACGCCTTGCTGCGCGAGCAGCAGATAGGCGACTCGGGCCAAATGACACGGAGCGGCGGCTAACGGGCGTCCCCTCCTCAATGCTGGCTGGGCCGCCGGTGGTGGGCGGCTTCGGAATGCTGCCGCTCCGAGCGCACCTACGGGGCCGTGAGGCCTTGTGGGCGGCCCGACTCGTCCAGGCAGAAGCTGCCGCGCCCACGGAGCAACACCACCCCTTGCACCGCGTTGTGGCCCTCAGCCTACAACGGCACCATCCCTCGCTGCGCCCATGGACCATGCTCACAGCCCGCCCTGACGTCCGACCCATGGGATGCCAGTTGCCGGGCGACTTGCTGCGCGAGGCTTTGGGCCATCTCCCGCCTGTGAGAGCGGTGAGGACGCCGCCACCAGCGCCAGGCGACTGGTGCTGGGCAGCACCTTTGTGGGGCAATCCGCTCCTGCCTGAGGGTGACCACACCCGACGGCCTGGCCTTGAGGCGCACCATACACGCCTCGCAGCGTGTCGCCACCTGCGCACCGTAGGTGACCTGGTGCAAGCACTGACAGCGGCGGCAGCATGGCGGGCAACACGGCCAGTGGGAGCGACTGGAGGTGTGGCATGGGAGGAATGGGTGCGGCAGCACCTTGACCCAGAGACGCAGCTGCGCGAGCAGCCGGCACTCGAGGGCCTGAATAGCCTTGCAGCAGACATACCAGAGACCTGGCTGGCAGCAGCACGTGCAGTGCAGGAACGGCTCCAGGCTGGGTTGGGCCCCGCCCTGCCCTCGGAATCGGCAGTGGTTCGGCTGATCATGCCTTGCCTTGGCTGGAGGATACCTGGCATGCAGCAACCCCTGACGGCCCTGACAAGGCGGACATACGCGAGGTGCTCACGCGCCTGCTCGCGGCAGACCCCACCAAGCGCGACGCGGCGGCCGCAGGCGAGGGCGAGGAGGCGGCGGCGGCGGCCCTCGCACGCCCCTCGTTCCCCCTAACGGACATCGGTATCAACGCGCCCTATATACTGGCTACGCCATCACTCCGCAAATGTTGTGTAAACCCCTCTAGCCTCGGCCGCAGGCGGTGGAGGACTCGGTGATGGACTGGGCCGAGGCCACGGGCAGCGCCGCGGTGGGGCCCGGCACGCTACGAACCGCGCTGCTCAAGGTCAACGGCAACACAGACGTGGACACGCAGCGTACGTACGTTTCGTTGTCTTTTTGCAGGCTTGCTTAATTTGCAGGGATCATATCGGCGAATGTTTGCAGGTGGCGACGATAGTCACCGATTGATTGCTCCAAACTGCACGTACACAGCCTCTTCTCCATTGTCCTGCTGCCCCCTGCCCTGCGTTTAGTTTGCACGATTGACTGCCCCCGTGATGCTGCCCATTGCCACGCGCAATCCCTAGCTGTGCCGTATCCCCCCCCCCTTTTGGGGTGCATGACTCCAGGC
The DNA here is from genome assembly GCF_000002595.2 of Chlamydomonas reinhardtii. Classification (NCBI taxonomy): domain Eukaryota; kingdom Viridiplantae; phylum Chlorophyta; class Chlorophyceae; order Chlamydomonadales; family Chlamydomonadaceae; genus Chlamydomonas; species Chlamydomonas reinhardtii. Next base: position 4,101,995 of record NC_057015.1, read on the forward strand.
CTTCTACACATGGCTGTCTCTGAGCCACCTCCTGGCCGCTGCATATGGCCACTTCATGCCTCACTTTTGGCCAAGGACAGGGGGTTCCAGCGGCTACTCCACGGCCGAAACCTGCGTGGCATGTGGTAAGAAAGCTCAACGGGCTGTACCTATGGGTGTTGACGGCGGGAGACAGGGGTTCCCCTGGCGGGAGAGTGAGTTTTGGTCGGCGGGAAGCAGGGGAGGAGTGGGCGTGTCGTGTCGGTGTCGACATCGTGCGGGTCGGGGGCGGAGCCCCCGGAAGAATTTTGGGGGTGAACGAAGCGGCGCCAGCCTGTTTCGTCAACTAAACGAAGCCATTTCAAGGAATTCGGCCACTGACGCCGCCCCTGCCTTCGTAAGATACGAGCGCTGAGCAGGCGGCGGCGTGCTTAAGGCAGCACCACTGCCGGCACACAAGCGCGCGAGTGGTGCACAGCCCCCACGCGATGGCGCAAGCCGCCGCGGTGGTGGGGAGGTGTGGCGGCGGCTGGAGGCGCCGCAGGGCCTCCGGCGAGGCCCTGGGCATGCCTCCCGCGCCGTGCTGGCGGCTGCGGCGTCAGGGCCGGGCATAGCTGGACCGCCGCTGGGTGATGCGGCACCCGGCGGCGTGCCATACCCTGGCGCTGAGTGCCAGCGTTGCTAGGCCCCGCCTCTCCCGCAGCGGCACCTGCCGCCACTGCCTGCTCCTGCAGCCTGGCTGACCGCCGTGGCCCATCGCCCGCTGCTGGCTGTAAGGGAGACCCGTAGGACCGAAGTTCACGGGCTGGCGTGTTGTCCTGGGTGGCAGCCGCAGACGTGCGGTGAAGCCAACCTCAAGGGCGACGGTGTTGCTGCGGAAATGCTGCGCCTGTGTGGCTGTGAGCATCTGGTTTCTCTTCCGGTGGAACAGCGTCACTTCTTGGCCAGCATTTCTTTCAGCGGTGCCTTCTGGTAGTTTCTTTGCAGGGTTGGTTCTGGTTTTGCTGGGGTTTCTTGGTTTTGTCTTAAGAGCATGGACCTTCGGGCCGCCTGTCTCTTGCATCACGCACTGACTTCTTGCATGACGTTGGGTACTTGCGCTGCTTTGGTGTTTTGAGGGGGGGTTGGGTTGTAGGGTCGGGACTATGCTTTGTTTTGCTGTGTCTGGAGGGGAGGGGTGGGGTACGTATCCATATTGCGAGCAGGATTGGGTAAGGACGAGGAGGAGGCTAGCTGCGTCGTGCTCAAGAGTGTCACGAAGGCGGACGCTCCCAAAGCGAAGCTAGGCGATTTCTCTTAGCTGCCGGGGCTGCGGGAGGAGGGCCTACTAACCTACATGCGCGTGCTCAGCACGGAGCAGGGTGGGGGACTCCTGGGGGTTTAGAATCTTCCAAATTATACCCCATGTCATCTATACTGCGCGTGTGTTTGTTTCTTTCGCATTCACACAACGATACCCCATGCCTCAACAGAGTATAGCAGCTTGCAAGTTATTTGACATGGTCAGGTTGCGACATATGGACATGTGAATTGCGACATACGACATTGCGACATAACGCACATACAGCCCAAACGCATCCAAACCCGCCAAACATATTGTGGATGCATTCAATATGCCTCTGGTAAGCGTGGAACGCCGTGGCACACAACAAAACGTGTCACGGTTGCCACGGTGGTGGTGGCGTGGCGTAGGGTGCGGCCAGTGGGAGGAGCTTGTGGCTATGCTAGCGCAATGCACCGCCGCAAAGCTGGGAGATGTTACTTGCATGAGCTCCAGGACGCGTAGCTATGCAAATGTGGGCGAGTCTTGGTATGTCGGTATGTCGTATGTTGCTATGTCACATGTCGCATGTCGCAACCTTGCCATGTCAAACAATTTGCACACAGCCATACAGAGCAATGAGAGCGTTCGAAATCATACTCGGAATGTGAGAAGGGTTTCTGGGTGCTTAGACGTGCGACACTAGATATGGGCCCCAAAACTAGGATGCCTCCCACCCCCAGCGTGCCCGGTACGTACGGTTGGCTTGCCCCTTCCCCCGAAGGGGGAGGGGCGAAAGCCATTGCGGTCGCATCGAGTCCCAGGCGGGGCCCCCTCGGTTATTCCAGTTTTATGTGCAGTTACGTCGGGAAACCCGAACGTAGCCAGAATTCTTGTGCAAATAATACGCCATTCAATTTGTCCCAAGCGATGCATAACTTTGCGGAAACGCAAGGGAGACGTCAGACTAGAGGCGAAGGGATTGGAGGCGTTGGAGGATCCCGGCGCTCGATAGCGCCATCAATAGCGCCATCGGGTTGCTTGTCAACCGCGGACTTGTGGTAGACGATGATACTTCAAGGCAATAAACGTTTGACAAAACATTGTGAGTGCGAAGCGCTTGCGACCTCGCCGATCGGCAAAAGCAGCGACGCCGTTTGCTTCAACTCGATACATCAGCAGCGCTGATTCTGTGGTATCAACGGTGCATACTATCGTGGTGACGATTTCGCGGAATCATGTGCAACATCTCGGGGCCCCCCACCCCCCCACCCCCCCGCCCCCGCCCCCGCCCCGCCCGCGCTCTCTCGCCTTGGCTCGCACACAGTCCGGGCACCGGGCATCCCTCCCCCCGCACCCCCCTCCCACCCCGTTCGCACAACTGCGACTGCGCGGAACTGGATGCTGGGAATGAGCCCATAGCCGATAGCTGCACGATAGCGATAGAGCGATAGCTGGGATCGGGGGTAAAATCTCGTCATGCCTGGCCTCCAATGGTGCGCAATGCGACAGGGGGAGGGGGCAAGCCGGGGTACTGCGTAGCGGTAGGTGTTTCGTCAGTAGCTGCCCAAGATTTTGTGTTGAAGATTTCGGAGAAGCCATGCCAAATGCAGAAAAGATGCGTGGGTATGGAGGGGTAGGTCCATATTAAACATTTGTGGATACAGGTGACCCGGGGTATTGTTGCACTTTTCCACATATTGGGCCATAAGGTGGAGGGCGGTGTGCCCGTGGCGCAGGGCTCCTATCTTAATGTCTCCAGACATTAATTGGCCATTTTGGCCGTTTCCTAGACATTCCTCCCGGGGGCTAATGTCTGGGGCGAGACTTTGTTGGCCCGGGTTTGGGGCGGGTTTTGTCCCGATTCCTATGGAGGAGCCCCCAAACCGCCATGTGCCCAGACAAAAGACGGCGGCCACCGGGCCGGTTTTGTCTGGAGCTAGACATTACCCCAAAAACAAGATACGACCCCTGCCGTGGCGAGGTGTTGTGGTGTACTGGTGGTTTGGTCAGTTTCCGGCTCGGTTTCCCTTTGTGGTGCCTCGGCACCGACGTTTCCGGACATGGGCCTCCGGGCCAAGACATTGCGCGTCTGTGACGCCGACGAGAAAATGTGTGGTGCTTGCGTTTGATGGGGATGTCGGCAGACCTCTGGCCTGTCGCGCCTTGTTGTGCGTTGGTGCTGCCGCCAAAAGACCTAAACGAGATGAGGGGTGTTACGTGGCGGTGGGGCTTTGGCGGGCTTCGGCTTGGCTTCGACTCATGTGCGTAGCACTATGAAGGTCGGCAGTCAACCAGGGGGCGGGTGTTGTTTCTCTGGGTCGCAGATGGCCCTTCGCGGCGTGGGTGCGGCGTGCCCCCGCTTGTCGGGCTGTCCCTTCAATTGTACTCCGCATCCATAAGCCCACCATGAAGTTAGTAACTGGCACGCGCTTTGGGCCACTGGTCCACAAGAGGGTTCTGCAGAAGGAGTTACAGCCGGGGACCGGGGTTTTGCAGGTAGCACATGTACGGCGTGATGGCGCGCGGAGGGTGCGGTATGGCTTCCCGCACATGTTGCACGCCGCACTCTGCCCGCCCGCACACATCGTATTTACACTAAAAGCATGTGCTCCACGGTCTTTGACAGCAACTTAGCTGTTGCCTGCCCGCCCAACGTCATGGTTTCGTCTCGTGCGTATGAGGGTGAGGTGGGGTTCAAGGAACAAGGTGTGGCCTGCCGCAAACTAACTCAGCCGTGGTCCGCCTCACCTAGTGAACGTATTCGCACTATGCAGCTGCAATACACGTAGTTGCTGGCATTTCTTTGGGGTTCTTGGGTATGATGCCGCGAAAATGTTAGCATGCCGCACCAAACGAAAATTGCAAACAGCATCAAACTCGTCGGGACGCTATACAGAAATCTATTATAATATTGTTAATGACTTTTGGCGCCTTCTGCGATGTGCGAAGCGGCACTAAGTCCGGTCAACCGACCGCCGACGCATTCGTGCATGTCGAAAAACCCTGGGTGCCCGGCAAGTGGCCAACTCCAAATGTGACCCGGCAGCCTTCATGGGTATGGTCGGTACAGCTGAAGTCCGGGAGGAGGGCCCGAAACTCTAAGAGCCCAGTACGCACGGGGCCCGGGACAACAATACCCCCGGTTCAACAATACCCAGGGTCACCTGTAGACATCCCGACTTTCACACAACGATGATCCCGACATGTCAGGAATTTGTCCCACAACACTATTGGCGGCGACAATATGCACTGACCACCGGCAAATGCTCTTGCAGAGTAGCTAACGTGCATCTTATACCCACAGGAATGGCCAAGTCCAGCATGACAGCATCACCACTTCTCATCCCAGGAACGCCAGCCAATGGTCTGATCTACAGCCTTCCCAATGGACTCAGGTCAAAGTGCAATGTGCATGAGATAAATGTGCGTGTGCGTAGTACGGTGGCTGTGCACCAACGCTCTGGTGCACTAGGTGCACAGCCACCGTACTACGCACACGCACATTTATCTCATGCACATTGCACTTTGACCTGAGTCCATCAATCAGCTGCACCGGCTTGTGCTTGACAGCCGAAAGCCTTGAAGCCTTACCGCCGCGGTCTCCCATGAACTGCACTGATACGCTGGCAGTACTGCAGTTACCGGCCAGCGGAACCAGCTGTTGATGGCGTCCTTCATGTCAAGTAGAGAACCTCCTGGTGCAACTAGCGGCCCTTCAGTGCGCAACTGCGGGCAAGCCGGGGAGAGGCGGGCAGGGGCAGGGATTAGAATGCTGGGGCTCAGGAGTCGTGCAGAGCAGCACAGCAGAGAAACAGCACGACTGTTTGGGCTCTGGTAGTATGGACGGAGGTTTCAGAGGCTTTGAGCCCGCACCCAGTACTCTTCTCCAACTACCAATGCAGCTTGCCCCTTCACTCACCATTGCCACACAACAGCCTACCGTCACTCCACGACAGTCAGCATGCTCACAGAACACACGTGTGGCTGCACGGTGCGTGGAAAGGGACGACAGGGCTTTGTCAGGGCTCGCTTACGTGACTTGAAGGACCACGGTTGATGTACGGACAGCGAGGTGCCTTCGTGTAAACATGAAGAAAGCGTGCACCTCCCTAAACATTCTCCACCACTTCACCCACACCCACACACCCCGCCCAGCGACGCGTTCCGATGCCACCACGCCGTCCCACCACACCCAACGCTGCCTCCCGCCGCACCGGATGGTCCCTTGTAGTGCTGCAGCAGCACCGCGCCCCAGGCGTCGCTACCAGCAGTCCAGCATTGCAGAGGTAAGGGCGCCCACTCCCCTGAACTCCTCCTCATTCCTCCCCAGCACTGCTCCTCAGCTCACCTCTCGTTGGCGGTCAGGTCCACCACCGCCGCCTCCTCGTTGGCGGTCAGGCCCACCACCGCCGCCGCCGAGCCGCCGCCGCCGCTGCCACCACTGCCACCGGCGCCGCCCTTCATCGCCTTCTTCTTCGCCCGCCAGTTCTGCTGGATGATACGGTTTTTGCAGCGCTTGCAGTCGCCGCACTTGCCGCATTTGCTGGGCACCCCGCCCGCCGCCCTGCCGGCCTTCACCGCCTCCGCGTGCGCCGGGTCGTACAGGCCGACCCCGCGCGCGAAGGCGGTGGCGCCGCCCGCCTTGCCACGGATGCTGCAGGCCTCCAGGTAATCCGATTCCTGAATGTCCAGCGGCATCATGGGCGGCGGCTGAGAGCAGGCCGGTACCGCTGCCGCCAGCGCCGCCGCCGCGGCACTCGTGGCGGCGGCCATCGCCTCTAGCTGCGCAGAGCTGCATGAGCCGAGGTCCGTGACCATCGTGCAGCTCCAGTTGGTGGGCGTGGCGCCGGCTGGCAGCAGCATTGGCGGAACCCCGTGCCACCACCGGCGCCCACACTCGGGTACTCGGTCTCCACGTGCCCCAGGCCCACCCCAGATGTGGCCGTGACCGACCAGCTGGTGCACCTCTGCACGGGCGGGAGGAGTGGGGCGTGGGACTCAGCGTCAGGAAGCAGGAACGGGGTCATGGGACCCATGCCTCATACATCCCTCCCGCCCGCCCACCTGCCGGCCGGCTCTCTCCACGGGGAACAAACAGGAAGTCTACGGGCGTGGCGCGCCCGACACTGTCGCAGCGCGTGTGGCCACCCGCTCCGCGGAAATCGCTGTCATATTGGCCGCCCATACCACAGCCTGTGTGAAGGAGGGTCGCGGTGTCGGTGGGCCCTCGGTGGGTCGCGGTCGGTCCCCGAACTGCAACTCACCGTCCGGGCGGCCCAGGACGAAGCTGTTCTTGATCACGGCGCCCGCCGCGTCCACCGCGCCCTGGTGGGGGCCGACGAACTCCGCAAACGGCTCCGAGGCGTCCAGCAGCGCGTCGAAACCCTTCTGCTGCAGCGCACCTGCGAGGCACGGCACGGCACATTACGAAACAAACAGCAAGGGGTGCAAGCAGGAGCAGCCACTCAACAGCAGCCGATGCTTGCGCCCGTTCCCTTCACGCGCAGAACAGAAACACAGGTTGTGGTGTCATTGCAGTCGGAGAACCAGCGCTGGGACGTCTTTCTGGCGCTGCAGTTCAGTCAGCACCAGGACTGGTTTGAGCAGCGCTCCTTGGGTTTGGCAGAACTCCCGTTGCTGAACAAGGGGCCGAACACCTATTTCGAAGCCGGCAACAACGCTGCGCACAGCCCCCCGCCCGCTGTCGTGAGCCGAATTGTCGGCTTCGAAAT